>NC_051391.1:37808921-37818921 GCF_015228065.2 Penaeus monodon
GAGAAAAAAAGAGAAAGAGAGAGAGAAAGGAGAGAAAAGAGAAGAAAGAAGAGAGAGAGAGAGAGAGAGAGAGAGAGAGAGAGAGAGAGAGAGAGAGAGAGAGAGAGAGAGAGAGAGAGAGAGAGAAAGAGAGAGAGAGAGAGAAAGAGAGAGAGAAGAGAGAGAGATAAAGAGAGAGAGAGAGAGAGAGAGAGAGAGAGAAAGGGCTAATGGTGAGGAAGGCAATAAAAATGAAAAACAACAAGACTCAAAATGACTCTTCCCTTTACAAAATTCAACAAACCAGACAAAACGATGTATTTTTTCAACTCCCTACTGTTTGACCTAAAATTGGAGCATCTGTTAAGGGCTAATGGGCACAGAGGTCATAGGTCAGATGTAGGGGCATTATCCAGACAAGGGGAGAGAAAGTACAAGGTGTCATTGTTAATCTGGACTGATCACGAACTAAGGGTGTTGGAGTGGAAACCTGTGTCTTGTTCATTAAACTCTAATTAGATCTGGTTTTATCTATCTCTCCACATTTGTCTGTTTGTCTATTTCTGTGTGTCTATGTCTATCAATATCTGCTTGTCTCTCTATATGTTTTCGAGATCTTTTTTCGTCAAATTTGGAATTCGTATCTCGAACTGTTGGTAGAAAGTATGAGAAAGTTTGGTAGTTTCGAAGATTTTTTCACAATAAATGTATGCCCAATACTAATCTCTCTCTCCCTCTCTCTTTCTGTGTGTGTGTGTGTGTGTGTTTGTGTGTGTGTGTGTGTGTGTGTGTGTGTGTGTGTGTGTGTTGTGTGTGTGTGTGTGTAAAATGGTCTATCTCTTATAGACATGTTTATCTGGCTCCGTGTTTATTACATAAACATGGAGCCAGGGAGACGAGCAGGGCTGCAAGAAATAACTTTTTGCTTTTGCGTTTATAGAATAAAAACCATAACAGACAAAACACATAGCTGTTTGCATGTTCATCGGTCAAAAAATTTATTGAGGTTTTGAAGGTTTGCAGCGATGTGGTACGGTGAAGTTGTGACTGCCACGCCAAGCGTTCCACGATCTTGTGTATTTTGGTAGGAAGGGTCGCACAAAAGTCTCTGTCCTGGCGAAGGGGACTGCGATCTGTTGGCTGTTGTGTAGCTATGCCGTGACGCCTACGGCTGCCGGGGTGAAGCTATAGGTAGAGAGTGATACCTATGTACTTAGTATATAGCATACAGACCCGCCACATCGCAACGTTGCTGTAAGTGATCTGTTTACTCAGAAATCGAATTGCTGGTTGCTGAGCAGGCACTGAGATGTAAGGAAATTTTGTCGGCTATGATGGCTTTATCTTTATTCCGGATTGCTACTGGACCATCAGGCTTTTGTAGTGGCGAATGCTGTCATCAGGAGCAAAGTCCTGTTGCTGTTTAGAGTGCTCCACCTAGACTTGTTACACCTTGTCTGGCCACTTAGACTATCTTTTAAGTCCCTTTGGCAATATTGCTGAGCCGACCTCATACTCGTACATCTTTATTGATAAAGCTGCTTGTTGACTGGAATAAGGTGTCTAGTGTAGCGCCCTAAACACGACTTTTTTCATTATCTGCCAGTCTGCAGTAGTAACCAAACCATGGCTGGTTGTGGGGTTGATTATGTAGGAATAACATAGAACATCGTTTTCTTTATGAGGTTAAGAAGGGTTTGCTTATCCACATCACCTGTGACGATAGAGCTCCTGGGCGTATGTTGTAGAGCATGACAGAGGTCTTTCCTGTCCGTACTAACTCAAAGCTGGTTGCTGTATATCAGTGGATTACCCCCCTTCGCAGAGGTACTAATCACGCTGAGGACTGTGAAGTGATCTTATGGACCCACGGTACTGAGGGGGCGACGTGTTATGAGAATTTCGGGCAGCTTATTGATAATAGGATCGAGGTAAGAGCCAGAAATATGTTTAAGAAAAGCGACATGGTTTGTTAATTCTTATTAGATCCTCTTCAAAGGGGAACTTGCAATGAGCTGTTGATTTATGTCACCTACAGTAACGACAAGGGCCCTGGGGAGATGGCCAGGCCCTTGTGGAAACAGAAAGCGACACCACCAAATTTCCTGCCCTTCCCGATATGCCGATGCTACGTTGTATACTCGCTGATATGGCCATAATTGTCAGGGAATTGACTCGTTTAGGATGGTTTAAGGTTTCCGCACATGTTGTAAGGAGTGTGTGAATACAGATGGATGTGAATAAGGTCCTTAGTGTTAGTTGGCACTAAAATTTTCAAGGCCTGGTGGTATAAGAAATAGCTGGTTTTCTAGCTGTTTTACCTGGTTCTGTTGCCCGGACTGGAAGACTCATTCTTGCCTCTCCTTCTCTATGCAAGACACCCTTGAAGAGTAATTACCATTATTCCTTTTTAAACAGTTGGTATTGCGTGGGCCTTGATTGCACACTGACGGCAGTACTTCACGACTCGTTGACCAGTGGGAGACTGGGTGGAACAGAATTAACCTTGAGAAGGTTTAAATGACTGGGTGTGTTTCCTGTTCTTCATGGCTTGACTTTGTAGCAGAGACGTTGTCCATAAAGTGATAATAGCATCCCTCTCCTCAGCCAGAGTTTGAGAAATTAAGGATGCTGTTCTTCCTTGTAAGTTCTACCCTCAGCTTCCGAAGAACATCAACGAGTTCCCTGAACTTTAGTTGGAGCATGTCCTCGCCGTCATCCCTTAATAGCGTGGCGGAGTTTTTATATGCATCCTCCCTCTCGCTCTCTCTCCCCTTTGTTCTATGTATCACTTTATCAAATATAAGATTCTTAGCCAATACTCAATAAGTACATTATTCTCATACTGCATCCGCTCTCCCCTCTTTGATTTTTGAACCAATTTATTAACTATAATGCCCATATCCATTGCTTCTGCTGCTGCTTTCTCCCCCCCCCCTCTCTTTCTCTCTCTTAAAATCTCTCGCTCGCTCACTCGTTCAATTTCCCGTTCCTTCCCCTCTCTTTTTATCTGTCTGCCTCTCTCTCTATTTTTTTTTCTCTGTCTGTCTGTCTCTCTTCTCTCTCTCCACACAGCATATTCGGCACCCAGCATTTTTTAATACATTTTGATTTTTCTATTACTAATGTTCCAAAAACATTACCCCTAAGCTTCCCTATCTCGACTTCGATACTCCTTCTAATATTTTATCTGGTAACATCTGTTCATAGATCCCTAAGCTGTTCATTACTGAGATGTCACGGCATATTACAACTGACTCTGCATCACCCCGATCTCAATCATGGTCTGTACGCAACGTCTCTTTGAATCTCCGTTGTAAGATTAATTCCTTTCTTTAGGTTTCGAGGGAAAGTCCTGGCTTATTAACTGTGCCTTCGGATCAGCTGTTATGAGAATAGTCATGATATTGCCAGTGGATGATAATAACTAAAATCATAATGATGATGGTGATGATTATCATTATTTTTGTTATTACTATTATTATTGTTATTATCATTATTATTATCATCATTTTAATATCATTATTGTTACTAGCATTATCATTATTATTAATACTATTAATACTATTACTATTATCATTATTATGAGAGGGAGGAGGGAAAGTAAGAGGGGTGGTTTGGCAGCCAAAAGATTATTAGCATTGTTATTGCTATTACTTTCATTATCATTATCAGTGTTATTTTTCACATTATATTATTATCACTATATTATTATTATTGTTATTATTATTATTATTATTATTATTATTATTACTATTGACATTGATATTGTTATTATTACAATTATTATTATTATCATCATTATCACCATTATCATAAGACTTATTATTATCTTTGTCATCATCATTATCATTACTTTTCCGATTATTATTGTCATTATTGTTAATACCATAACTGTTCCAGTTCTCTTTATCATTATCATCCCTATTACTATCTTCATTACCATTATCATTGTTACCATCATTACTACCAGCATCATGATCATTATTTCTATAAATCTTGTTATTACGTCACGATTGTTAACCGTTTTTTTTTTTTTTTTTTTCATTATGGGAATGTTTCACTTTTCCAAAAAATTAAGGGACTACTCATCTAAACAAGTTTCTTTTTAAATTCTTTGCTTGCTGTTATTTTTCACTTCTTTCTCTGTCTTCCTATTTACATGTTTATTTATTTTTCTTTCTTTCATTCCTTTCTGCTTTGTGTATGTGTGTGTAGGTGCATGTGAGTGAGTTTGTGTATAAAACAGAGAGAGAGAGAAAGAAAGAGAGAGAGAGAGAGAGAGAGAGAGAGAGAGAGAGAGAGAGAGAGAGAGAGAGAGAGAGAGAGAGAGAGAGAGAGAGAGAGAGAGAGAGTATGTGTGTGTGTGCATGTGTGTGCGGTCGCGCGTGCCAGCGTGTGTGTGTGTATGTATGTTGGTTGTCCGTGTGTTTGACCATATGCACATATATATTTTTTCTCGACTATAAGCTTTTGAGCGTGCATTCGTATATCACTCACCGTTATTACCTAGAGTAACAACATTTCCATTCCGCAAATTGGACGTAAAAAATATTATAAAAAGTGGCTGTAAACGAAAAACTGAAATTGGAATGCGAAGGGCAGCGAGTTTGTCCGCATGAACTCGCGTGCAATCTGCAATGGCAGGGAAATGCAACATACCGGAAGGGGAGGCTGGCGGGGCCTCAGAACGGTCTGTCGGGCTTCGTAATGAATCTCGTATTTCCCTTTGCTGTTTTTTCTGAGTTTGTTGTTCTGGTTGTTACTTTTTAATCATTGTTATCATTATTATTATTATTATTATTATTATTATTATTATTATTATTATTATTATTATTATTATCATTATTATTATTATCATTATAATTATTGTTATTATTATTATCACTATCATTATTATTATTATTTATTGTTGTTGTTGTTGTTGTTTTTCTTCTTATTATTATTATTAATTTTATCATTATTGTCATTATTGATATTCATTACTATTATTACCACTATTATTGTTATTTTTATTGATGTTATTATTATCATTACTATTATTTCTATTTTTATTTACTCGTCTTGCGCAGGCAGGACGAGTAACTCCCTTTCCCATCCTGCACCCAGCAGTTGCACTCACAACTGGACCCACAACCCGCCTCACTTGCTGGGTGAGAGGGTCAGCAATGCTCCCCCAACATTACCATTTATATTTTAAGTAATTTTTTTTTTTTTTGTCTTGACTGGCAAGGCCCTCCTCCCCTATGCCATCCATTGACTCCAGGGGGCTGAGGGATAGGTGTTGTTACGGAGCTAGGGCTTGTCTACACGCCGGCGGGCTTATGCCAAAAGGGGAGACTTATGTAAAAGCTGCTCCCTTCTTGCGTAGGCTAGCCAGCGGTGAAGGCATGCAAAGAATTTAACACTATCTAGGCTACCTACTAGAGCGTCGAACTCAACACTGTCACGACGGCAATCTGAGTTCGAGGGTTCGAGTAACCGGCCGGCGCGTTGTTCCCTTGGGCAAGGAACTTCACCTCGATTGCCTACCTAGCCACTGGGTGGCCAAGCCAGCCCAAGTCAGTGCTGGTCCCAAGCCCGGATAAATAGAGAGAATGATTACCTAAAAAAGGTAACACCGGCACTCTCCGTGGAAAGGAACTGGGGACCCTACCACGCACTCACTCCAAGAGCATCACAACATGAAAACTACAATTAAGTATCATGCTGTGACCACGGCGGCTCAGACATGAACCTACCGTAAAAAAAAAAAAAAAAAAAAAAAAAAAAAAAAAAAAAAAAAAAAAAAAAAAAAAAGGCTACCTACACCATCGCTTCACATCACCCTGAACATGAAGCATCCACCCATATATATATATATATATATATATATATATATATATATATGTATGTATATATATATTTTTTTTTCGCTATGGGCTCTAGTTAACCTTTAATGAATTTCTCAACAATTATCTAAATACATGACGAGTGGAGGCTGACTCCATGATGATGATGATGATGATGATGATGATGATGATGATGATGATAGTAATAATGATAATGATAATAATAACAACAATAATAATAGTAATAGAAACAATAATGATAATGATAGAAATAATAATAATGAGAATGATAGTAATGATAATAATGATTATAATGATAATGATAAGGTTGATCATAATGATAACAATAATATTAATAATGCTAACAAAATAATAATGTTAACGATAATGATAATGATAACGGTAACGATAACAACAAATTAACCAGGAATGGTGCATGGCAGTTCATGACAGTCCTCATGACACCTCCCCCCCTCCCTCCCCTCGTCCTAGATGCCCGGCTACGGCGCGATAATCTCGAACTGAATAATGGAATTTCCGCTGCCTTTGTTTTCAGTGTTGTCAACTTGACTTCTCGTGAAAATTCGTCGGGTACAGACATGAGAAGATATATATCCTCGTATATATCTAATTAATTTTCCTATTATTCATTCACTTACGTTTAAATGATTTTCTCCGTATTCATCTGCACTTGCAAATCTGTCTTATCACATATTTATCTATCTAATTAGTATCTATCTTTTGGTTACGTATTAATCGCCAGCGGTAAATCCGGCTTGACTTTAGCTTAGGATTCATTTTAACGTGGTAATTATCATATAATCATTACGCATGATAATCAGACAGAAGGCTTCACCAAAACATTGCTCTGGGTGGGTAAACATAGCCTTGTATTCCGTGGAACATATATCTCGAATGAGGAGAGAATTATAATAATGGTAATAAGATTAATGGTAATGATGATAATAATGAAAATGAGGATGATGCACAATATTGACAATAATAATACTAACAACAACAATAATGATAAAGATAATGATAATAATAATGATAATAGTACTAATAGTAGTAATGATAATGATAATATTAATACTGATAATAATGATGATATTAATACTGATGATAATGTTAACAACAACAACAACAATAATAATAACAATTATGATAATATAGGCAATACCACTACTACTACTGACACTACTAACAATAGTAATAATGATGATGACCCACAAGAATGGCAATAGGCAAAATTAAAAAAAAAAAAAAAAAAAAATCAAACATCTATGAGAATTGAAAATCTATCAAAGGCATGACAACGCACCATAGGGTTTTAGCAGAGTGGATTCCGACCTTCTAAAATCTAGTCAATAGAGGCGAAGGAATTCGTAAAACAAAAGAAAATACACCCTAGAAAGGAAGCGGGACAGATCGAGTATGGACGAGGAGAGAGAAACATTCAGAAGACGAAATCAAGAAGATCAAGGATAAATCAGCATAAAATCAAAGTTATATGAAACGACTAATAAGAAAAGAAAAGAAAAAATAAATAAAGACTGAAAGAAGAAAATCATCGAGAGCCTTAATGGATAATGAAACACCAAATGAAGGAAGAACATTGTTGATAATCGGGATGGAGCAACATACACCGTAATGAAGAATCGTAAAACGACTTTCAGTGATAGGAATGCTACAGACTAACGACGTCCCATAAAGTGAAAATTTGATAGAGAATCGTAGAAAGAAGAGATCGGAAGGAGATTGGAGAAGAGAAAGGGAATCAGTGAGGGATTTTTCATGCCATGGTAGTTGATAAAAGGGAAAGATCTTATTTGATTTTATTTATACATTTCTTTCTTTCTTTAGGTTATTATTATTATTATTGTTGTTTTTATTATTATCTTTATTATTATTATTATTATTATTATTATTATTATTATTATTATTATTATTATTATTATTATTATTATTATTATTATTATTATAACTATTATTATTATTATCACTATTATCATCATCATCATCATTATCATTATCATCATCATCATCATCATCATCATCATCATTAGAATGATTATTTGAGAGAGAGATAGATAGATAGATGGATAGAGAGAGAGAGAGAGAGAGAGAGAGAGAGAGAGAGAGAGAGAGAGAGAGAGAGAGAGAGAGAGAGAGAGAGAGAGAGAGAGGAGAGGGAGAGGGAAAGAGAGAGAGAAAGAGAGGAGGGGGGTATGTAACAAAGTTCCACGGCAAGATGTGGAGGCGTTAGTTACAGCATAAACATATATATATATATATATATATATATATATATATATATATATATATATATATATATATATATATATATATATATATAGCTAGGGATATATACGGAGGAGAAAAAATCCAGGTTCGAAGAATAAGGCTTCAAATTTGAAAAAATAAATAAATTAAGTGTTGTACAGAAAGATTATCATTTGATTAAAAGGAAAAGCCCGGCGGTGGTATGAGCAGTACGAGGTTTAAACAAAAAATAAAAAACAGAAAAACTATGAGAAGAAAATTAGATGTTAAGAAAATAAATAGACTACAACGGTGGGTGCATGGAACAAGGACTCAAATTAAAGTAAAAAGGAGAACAGAGACTGCAAACGGTATGGAAAATATCGAACAAAGTACAAGAAACTTTATATGGGCATGGGCGAGGAAGAAGTAAGAATACGTGGAGGAAGGCTTAGTGGATATGGAGAGAAGGATAAAATAAGATGGAGTAACAGAAGCATCAAGAGAACATAATTTGATAGGAGACGTTCAGCAGAGATATTAGGAGAAGTGTAATGAAAAATGGGATAAAGAAGAAAATAGATAAAGAATAATAATGTTTTTTAAAGATAATACTACTGATCATAATGACGGTGAGTATGAGAAGAATAACTAAAACAAGAGCAGCAACAGCAACAATAGTATAATAATAGTAATAACCATGATAATGGTAATAGTAATCATAATAATGACAATGGTGGTGATAATAGTGATAGTAATAATAATAATAGTGATAGCAATAACTGTAATTCAAAATAATGCTAATCAAAAAATGATAATGACAATGATAATGTTGCGTAGGCGGATCGTGCACACAGGTTCACAAGTACTGAGTGCCTCACACAACTCATTGTATGTCAGCACTCTTTTGCTGTCTGCCTTACTGGATTCAGTGAGCAGCCTCTGATGTGATAACACACACACACACACACACACACACACACACACACACACACCACACACACACACACACACACACACACACACACACACACACACACACACACACACGCACGCACACACACACACATATACACAAGGCACTGAGGAACTTTGGCGGGGATGTGAAAAGACAGAGAGATAGCAATCCATCGAGTTTATTGGTAGTCCACAGATTTTATTGACAAGAGCAAGTCACTGCGCCCCAAGCACACAGCTCATTATTCCACCTCTCCTCAACACAGTTACTCTTCTTTAGAGAGAACAATACAATCCAGGTCGGAGCTACAACCACAGAGCACGCCCTCCTTACTGATGCCCTCTCGCGCACACCGGCAGCAGCCACACTCAAAGAGCTAATTACGCCCCCGGTGTCTTGTTCCACCCTGTGGCCAACCAATCACGCCACAGTAGGACCGGCGGGCTTTTTTATCGCCACCAACACACACATACACATGGATACAAATGCATTTCTGTAACACTCTCCTTCCCTACAGAAATAGTCAACCATGCAAAGAAAATAGACACCTAAGAAAAGGAAATTTGTATGTTTCGTTTTCTTCGTATCGTCCTAGGCTAGCCACTCAAGCGGCCGTTTCTGACGCCGGGTCGGCGGCTCAATTGTCGCCTGTAGGTTATTGCTGTGGTTGGGCACTACGGTGGGTAAGGACTAAGGTCAGTCGAGTCAGCACCAGCTGACACACTCTAATCGAGTCGACATTACTCGGCACAAGCCAGGCTCCCTACATAGGAATAACCCGGGCGAGTTTCAGCTTTGCATATCTTGCTTATCATTATCTTTAACTCCAATGTCACTGCCACAGTCATCTTCATCCTCAGTGTCAGTATCACCATTCACCGAGCTCGAGGAGCTCGAGGAGAAGGAGGAACAGAATTCAAGAATCCTCAGACAATAACTGCAAATGAAGTAGAGAATAACGTTGGAAGAA
>NC_051391.1:37843921-37856421 GCF_015228065.2 Penaeus monodon
TGATAATATTATTAATAATAATTATAATAGTAATAATAATAATGATGATAATAACGGCAACGAGGATAATAATAATAATGATGATAATAATATTGATAATAATAATAATAACAATAAAAATAATAAGAGCAATAATAATTATGATTATGTAAGAATAACAATAATAATGATGACAATAATACTACTAATAATAACTATCCTTATCCTTATCAGCATTATTGCTATTCTCATCACTATCATTATCATTATTATAGTCATTATGATTACAATTATCATTAATTTTCTTCTTCGCCATTTTCTTATCATCATTATCATCATTATTACCATTACAACTATCACTGTTATTGCTATCCTGATCAGCACTACCATAAATAACTTTCTTTTCCCTTGTTTTATCGTTATCCTCGTTATCGTTATCATTCTTCGGTGTCATCGTTGTCATTGCGTTACTATGACTGTGATTATTGCCTGTTGCTTCTGATTCTCATATCTCTTTCTTGTTATCCTCACAATTGTCAATGATTTTCCGTATCATGATTAAGATGCGGTGCGTTCTGTTAGTGAACATTGTGAAGACCTAATGTCATGAACAGTCTCGTATAATAAATATTAGTAAATGTAATAACGATGATAATAGTAAAAATATCAATAATAATACAAAAAAATAATGATGGTGATAATGATGATAATTATAATAATGGAATGATATGATAATAATAATGATGATAATAATAGTAATGATAATGATAGTAATAATAATAATAATAATAATAATAATAATAACAATGATAATAATAATGATAATAATAATGATAATGATAATAATAATAATGATAATTATGGTAATAATGATAATAGTAATAACAATAGAAATAAAAATACTACTACTAATAATAAAAATGAAAATAATACTTCTACCAATAAAAATAAGAATAATACTACGAATAATAGAAAATAAAATTAATACTATTAGTAATAAATATAAGAAAAAAGAAATGATAATGATAGTAATAATGATAATAATAATGATAATGAGTACATGAAAGGAAACCTAAGTCATAATTATCGTTAGTACTTATTTATACGATATATTCCCTTTTTACGTGTTAATTTTTTATTATATTTCCTCTAAACGACGTGGTGTTTCGTGCGTTCCGAGCCGTGATATTAATACACAATACACAATGTCATTGTAATGACGTATGATCAACTTTCAACATTAGTTCCTGATGAATAATTGATCAAACACCCAATTCAACTGACCGTGTGCAACTGACCGTTTGATAAGTGATAAACTGCTTTTGTTATGAGTAGCTAACTTATTGATAAATGCTCCACCTGCCTGTGGGTCTCTATGACCTTATTAGTGATGGTGGGCTCTGTGCAGCTATATTTCCCGACCAATGGAGAAGTGGGCAGAATACAGATGTGTTTGTAGTGTATTTATATGTGTACATAAATGAATTAATAAATATATATGCGCACACACACACACAATCACACACACACACAAACACACACACACACACACAAACACACACACAAACACACACATACACGCGTGCTTATTGAGATAGATAAATAGATAGACAGGGAAATGGCGTACAGATAAAGGGCAGAACATGAGCGAAGGGCTGAGCAGTAGCGTCTGTGGGAATTAATTGGTAACATGTATCCAAATAGGCCCACAGAGGATACTCATTATGTATATATGAATATATATATATATATATATATATATATATATATATATATATATATATATACATATATGTATATATGTATGTATGCATCCATTATAAGTATTTTATATATATCTATATGCATATGATATATTATATCCATTTATATATATACTCTATGTATACCCACATGTATCAGATACTCGAGGCACACACCACACACACACACACACACACACACACACACACACACACACACACACACACACACACACACACACACACACACAAACACACACACCACACACACACACACACACACACACACACAAACACACACACACTCACAAGATAGATAGATAGATTTTGTGTGTGTGTGTGTGTGTGTGTGTGTGTGTGTGTGTGTGTGTGTGTGTGTGTGTGTGTGTGTGTGTGTGTGTGTGAGACTAACTGTTCACCTAGGTGTGTATTAACACTATATAAAAATGGTTCGGCTGCAGATGTTGACACTGCGAAGTGATGGAGACTCTGTTAGGCAAATTGACCGGCAATTCCTCTGAGTAGAGCTAGACTTTATCCATTTGCTGACAAATATTTGAAGGTTGTAGCTGGGAATGGCAGAACGCACCTATTCAGGCTTTATCAGGCTTGCGCATTAGGGAAAATGTGGGGACTTTTAGAGCAATAAAACTTCGAAATTCTACGAGTAATTCAGCTTCCAATCCGGTATATCACTGATCCGAGAAATTCATGAATGCAAATGCATCCTCCGTCAGTGGCAACCGTTGAGTTCTGTGAGACAGAGCTTAAGAAAAGAAAGAAAGAAAATAGAAAAGAAGAAAAATGAATCACCCTGGCCAGAAACTCGACGACAGACCGTTTCTCTCGTTCACATCCGCCAAACGCCGCCGTCCATATAAAGTGCCGCATTGTATTTGCATAATTATACCACATCGCTCACAAGGATTTTGCTTTATTTTGGATGATTTTGATAATAATCTGTTTAGCTGCATTTAGCTGGATATGTGATCGACCATCGCGCATTAAGACTTAATTGAACTGCATGTAACTCGTTCACATCGCCAAAGTGGAAGTGTTTTTTTATGGTTTTAGGGAATATTAATTCGTTTCTATGTGGTTTTCTCAAGATTTACAATGCTTTCTTGCAGATTCTCTTCGAACTAACTGAAAGCACAAAACTATTATTTTTCCTGTGTGATTTATACTCCTTCACGTGTTTCTATTACCCACTGTAAGGAGAGAAGAGAAAGTGAGAGACAGAAAAAAACAAACAAACGCAAAACGACAGTCAAAAACAAGGAAAACAAACTAACAAAAACAACAACAAAAGTGAAAACAAAGATCTTAAGAGAAAAAAATATATATACAAATCAATTACTCAAACTCATCCTTAGTAATATGTGACAAAATATGAAAATGACATCCAAAAAGGCTCCGTTCCAAGAAGCAAGACTGGGACATGACGTGAGCCAAGCCACGTGGGTGACGTCGTTCTGCTGAAAAGTTTTATTCCAAAAGGGTTCATCAAGCCTCAGACTCCAAGAAGGAGAAGTTAAGGAAGACACAATTGTGGATAATCTAGTTGAAAAAAGTTGGTTTAAGAAAAAAAAATAAAAAAAAAGGGTGAATAAATGAAGCATGCGACATAATGTGCCTTTGTTAACGACATTCAGCGACGTTCACACCATACTATAAAGGCAATAGGTAAGTTTGTGTTCTTTTATTTAAAAAAAAACGTATATACACACATATATATATATATATATATATATATATATATATATATATATATATATATATATATGATATATAATATATATATTAAAAAAAAATAGAAATCCATATCATGCGCGCTCTGTATTCTAAATCAGCCCCCCCCCCACACACACACACTGAATTTATACGTGACACCTCAGCAACTATGTATCAAAGAATGTTAAACGAGTCGAAGATTAATACAAGGAATACATTTTTTCTTTTTCTACAACCAGATAGACAGGAAAAAAGTGTATTTATCTAGATTAAGAAACGTTCCTGACAGTGTCACGAAAAGCTGTTTTTTTCAGAAATCTGCGCTTTGATATATGTGAAGCATTTTTCTTTATCACGTGGATATTGGTTTTCAATCTGGAAGGCGCTTGCGGATTGCAATTTTATTTTCAAAAAGGGAAGTGACAAAAAGAAAATATGAAAATCAAGAAATATCATTATGGAAATTTGATAGAAACCTGTATCTTGTAACCACATACGTGTCTTCACATTATTAGCATATATGGCAAAGATGCTGTTATCTATTTTTGTTGTAATTATCACGGCTGTTGCTCTTGTCAGTGACGGTGTTGATGGTATTACTAAACAATGGAAACAGGATGATGATGATGATGATAATGGTGATAATAATAATGATGATACTACTACTATTACTAAAGATAATAAGAACAGTAATGATAATGATGATGATGATAATGTTAATAATAATGATGACGATGACAATGGTAATAATAGTAATAATGATGATGTTAATAATGGTAATTATAATAACAATAAGAATGATAAGGATGATAATTATAATGATAATAATGATATCAGAAACTATAATTACAATGCTAACAATGATAACTAGCGGGATCTTGGAAATTCCACGTAAAAAGGGGCGCCTCTCCCTTTCACCATCCTCCTACCTTTCGTCTCCCCTTTCCCTTTTCCCTCATTCTTCCTCTCCCTCTTCCTTCCCCTTCACCGCTCTGTCACCCCTTCTCTCTCCCAAATCTCCCCTAAATCCACGCCTCCCCCCCCTCCCCCTTTCAATCCCATCATCTGGCCCCTCCCACTCCCCTCCCCTTCCTTATGAAGCTTCCCCACTTCCTTCGCTCCTGTATTCCCTTCCCTCCCCCATCCCCTTTTTATTCCCGAGTCCCCAGTTCCTTGCCCTCCCCTTTCCCTTGCCCAAGCTCTTCCTTGCCCTGCCTTTTCCCTTGCCCAAGCTCTTCCCCAGACCCCGCCGTTTCCTTCCCGTTTCCCCTTTCCCATCTCGCTTTTCTCTTTAAGCCCCCATTCCCTCTCCCCTCCTTCCTTCCTTCTTAACATCTCCCCTCAGATAGTCGTCCAAATAATTAATGTACATCAACTGGCGGTCTAATTACTTCAGTGCAGTGTACTTGCTTCGAATTGTACTACTATATAAATAATAATACAAAATAATATGAATAATGATGAATAATGAGATGAGATATGAAATGATGATGAATTGATGATGATGATAATAATAATAACGATAACAATAACAATAACAACATAACTTGTAAATGTAATATGCAAACTGACGGACAACTAAACACAAGTAGAATGATGATATAGACATCAGTAATAATAATCAGATCAGTGACAATGATACTTATGATTATAATTGTAATATGAATAATAATGCTGTTATTAATATTCTTATTGCCATTATTATTGTTATTTTTACTTTCATTATCACTATCATTATTACAATTATAGTAGTAGTAATACTAATAATAGCATGAAAAACATAGCATTTTATTATTGTTTCTTTTATCAAGTAAATGGATCTTTGTCACTGTAGTAAACATATCTACACAGTTATTGTTATGACAACAAGATCACCACTTAATATATTACGGTCATCTAATACGCGATGTATTAAATGTCCGTAATATAGTGCTGTATAGTGTATAGTAGACGATTGGAATGCATTAATTTTCGTAACTGATAACGTTCAATAATTTCGCAGATAAAAACACATTTTTATTTATTGTTATGGTGCAATATTGCAGTTGGTGACTCAGTAATAGCTCATTATTTTCCAATACCTCTGTAATTGGCAATAATTCCTTTTCAAAACGGATACAAAGGGAATGTCGCCATCTGGAAAAAGGGTCTCGCGAATATCTCCTTTTTTATTTATCTATTTTTACTTCGATAAACAAAAACGTAAAGAACCCTTTGTTCTTTTATTTGGGGGGATTCTTGCACAAAGCTGCTTATTTTGTAACTACACTTCATTCACGTTGAAATAATCGCACCCTTTGTGTAGAGCAATCTCCTGGATGGGTTAGACCTTGTCATTAGTTTTACTAAATGTTCGAATTAAGTGAGAGAATTTCGAGAAACGAAATTTGGTGTTGTAGTTATTATCTCACTCTCTCTCTCTCTCTCTCTCTCTCTCTCTCTCTCTCTCTCTCTCTCTCTCCCTATCTATCTATCTATCTATCTCCCACACTAAAAGGCTTTGCTTAGACGCCGACAATTTTTCTTTCATTGTTTCTTTCTTAAAATAAAATTCCACGTTATTAAAAGTATGGTATCTATCTACGAGTGTTTTTCACTAATAATGTTCCCTCCTTCCTTTGACGTGCCATCGCTATTCGCATAAAAAATAGAAAATGAAAGCACGTGAAAGACTTATTTTTCATCCTCTTTTGAACTCTCCATTCATCATTTCCATTTTTTCTTAAAAGGGAGTTTCGAGGTTTCCAAAAGGCACCTACCTACCTTCCTGCAAAGGCGCACAGCAGGAAAGAGCCTGAAGGAGCGTAAATAGACATAGAAAACAAGGTTATGACGATTTCTTTTGAGGACGTTGGGCAGGGTAGGCCTACTGTTATGTGTCCCCGCCGTAATTTCTACTTTTAGGATCTTCGCTTTCAGAACGCCGGTATTCGGTATTTGTACTCTTGGAGCTCTACTTTCAGAATCTGCTTTTAGTGTTTCAAATATTTCTATTTCGCTCTAATTTACGTTTTCGGTCATTTTCCTTTTGAGTTGTTTTAGGTATTTGTTGATATTGCTACTTTAAGTATATGTAGTATTTCTACCTTCAGTATTTGTACTTTCGGTGTTTCTTGTCTTTTTCGGAACACTTCAGAAATTCTTTCTTATTTTTGTATATCAACGTCTAGTTTATTCAGTATTTCTCTCTATTTCATCCTTTCAAGTATGTCTACTTTCTACTTTTAGATTTTCTACTCTTTCAATTTCAGGTAAACTATTTTCGAGTTCCTTTATAGTTTTCGTACTTTGTGTTTCTTTTTAGTAAGAAAAAAGTGAAAAAAATATGGAGTGGTATTAATAAAAATATCGATACTTCTCTGTTCACTTAAAAGACAAAATATAATGATGAAGGTAACAACGTAATATGATGAGGATAATGATAATGATGATGATGATGCTGAAAATGATGATCATGATAATGATAATGATGATATATATGGTGATCATGATAAAGATAATGATCATGATAATGATAACGATAATGATGATAATGATGGCGATGATGGTGTTAGTAGTAATAGTAAATACTAGATAGATACTGCCGCTACTTCCTCAAGTCATGATAATGATAATCACATTAGTCCTTTTGAACATTAAACGAAAGACAAAAGGGATAGAAAGGTTTCTTTGGTTTGGTATAGTTTTTGTTTACATTTAATATTTTTACCTTTAAATAAAAGAGGCAGCGGAAAACAAAAATGAGAATAAAAAGGTAGACACTTAAGGATTAATCTTTTAAAAAGGCTTTTATCCCCGATTATTTTGTTCCTGTGTGTGAAACAATCAAAACAGTAGAAAGAGAGAGAGAGAGAGAGAGAGAGAGAGAGAGAGAGAGAGAGAAGAGAGAGAGAGAGAGAGAGAGAGAGAGAGAGAGAGAGAGAGAGAGAGAGGAGAGAGAGAGAGAGAGAGAGAGAGAGAGAGAGAGAGAGAGAGAGAGAGAGAGAGAGAGAGAGAGAGAGAGAGAGAGAGAGAGAGAGAGAGAGAGAGATGAAAGCAGAGAGAGAGAGAGAGAGGTATCGAGCTTAGGGCTTGATTGAAAGGCCCGTCGCTATTAGCCTGCCGCTGACCAGCCACGGCCTGAGGCTCTCGAAAACACACAAAATATTTCCCGTCTGGCACTTGGCTGGCTCTCCCGCTGAAGCCTATTTTGTGGTAACGAGGCGGGTCTTCGCTTCTCTCGCTGTGAGGGAATTCAAGATGCTGCATCTCCTGTGGGAGGCTTCCTGTAAGGAATGACTAACGTGGTCTTTTTGCTCAATTCGGTTTAATCTTTTTGATAGACTTAGTTATTTTGTAGTTAATATTTTTTGTTGTTGTTGCTGTGGTTAATCCTGTTTACTTATTTTGCTTATCTTATTTAATCCTTTTGTTAATCTTATTCACTTATTTTGTTAATCTTATTATTATTTTTGTTAATCTTCTCTATTTTTGTTAATCTTATTTATTAATTTTGTTAATCTTTTTTCATTCATTTATTTTGTTAATCATATTCGTTTCATTTATTTAATTTGTTAATCATATTTCTTTTATTTATTTATTTATTTAACTTATCCTATTTAGCTTTTTTCTCGTTGTGGGTTTTGGTACTTCAGATTTTGAACTTTTGATATCTTTTAATTTGGCCTTTTTGGGTCTTCGAAGCTGGTATTTCAGTTTGCCTTGAAGCAGGTATTTCGTGATATTCAACTGGTATCATGGTGGCTCTTTTTAGTACTTTGAGTTATGTTTACTGGTGTTTTTGGTGATTCCAGGTGGTATTTCCAGCGAATATTTCTGCTCGGTATTCCCGGTATGTCGACGTGTTAAGGTTGCTAATTTCGATGGTATTATGCGTGTTATCTGGAATGAAAATAATTACGATAGGAATCGAATTTCTCGTGTTTAATCTATGGTTTCCTATTCCATATAAGTTCTGGTGCGATTAATAGGATTCTGTCGCGTATAAACAGTAGTAAATTGTGGCTTCGTCGTGTTTTCTCCTCTGTAATGAGATCCTTAAACGTGGGTCAGTGTACAGCATTTTTTTTTACTTATTTTTCCTAGGATATTACTATGCATTCGTTTGTTTGTTTGTTTGTTTCAGTGTTCAATATTTTTCAATTTCTTTCCACACTGTATTATTATTATTATTATTGCTGTTGTATTTATTGTTACATTATTGTTATTATATTTATATTATTATCATTACTATTAGTAGTAGTAGTATGGTTATTGGACTTATTACTATCACTATTGTTGTTGTTAGTATCATCACATTTATTGTTATTGTATTTAATATTATCATTGTTATTATCATCATCATCATCAGTCACCATTATTATCATCATTATTAATGATAGTAATGATAACGATATAACAATAATAATTATAATAACAGTAATAGTAATTATAATTATAACAATAATAACAATTAAAGACAACATTCATGATAATAATGATATCATAACAATGACAAAACTAATAATATTATCATTATTATTATCATTACTGTTATTTTTTACTTTTCCAGTTTCAGGTGTACGATATTCGATTTTCTTTGGAGTTTTCGCTTATACTGTGTTTGTTACCAGTAAGAAAAAATGAATAATGATATTAATAATAATAAGGATATCGGCACTGCAGTGTCTCCTTAACAGGCAAGACAAATGATAACGGCAATAATTATGACAATAACGATGGTCATGGTGGCGGTGGTGGTGATGATGATGATGATATTATTATTTTTATTATTATTGTTATTATTATTATTTTTATTATTATTATTATTATTATTATTATTATTATTATTATTATTATTATTATTATTATTATTATTATTATTATTGTCCTCCTCGTCAAAATCATTTAGAGTTTTTAAAGTCATGGTAACATCGTGTTTCAAATAGACATTTCCTTTATTATTGCTGATACTAATCTCTACTTGACTAGAAAGACAATTATGTTAACTAGCATGTTCTGGTAGATCTTTTTAACATTATTTCCTCAGTAAGCTAACTCTTCCAAATCATATCATATTCGAATCAGTGGCATCAAACAGTGCCATCTATTTACACTTGTTTGTTTGATTTTATTACAACTCTCCGTCATCGATATGCTTTCGTAGGCAATCTTCTGTTGCCTTTGTTCCACTTTCAAGACTTCCTATTTCAACTGGCACAAAGCGGATGCGGTTTCCTGGGCTCTACGTTCGAATTTCCGAAGCAACTTCTTTCTCTCTCCTCTTCTCTCCACTGATATACCCAGTAGATATATATTTTTTATCTTTGTTGTCTTCGCGACTTTTGCTAATCTAATACTCGAGGTCCAGGCATATCTTACATATTTTTTTTAGTGTTTATATATATTTTTCATTGTAGACGAAGGTATTGTCTAAATATCATTCCTTCTCTATTTTTCCCTGTATTATTACTGAGGGCAAGGGAGGTTACCCGACGTTCCCTGGCCTCAGTCCTAGATTAGGTGAGGAAAAGAACCAAGAACATTGGGACTTTGCAACATCGGCCCCGGGGAACATTGGGACTCGGACACATAGATACTGGGGAATGATCAAGGAAACATAGTTACTGGGGAACATGGTGACTGGGAAACATACGGACTGGGAACGTAGGAACTAGGGATATAAGTATTCAGGAATATAGAGACTAAGGAACAGAGGTATTGGGGAACATGGTTGCTAGTACACTACAGAGAATCACCTGTCAATACATTGCGTTCGAGTAACAAGCTGTGTACTGTTCCTCTTTGTTCTTTACACAACCTGCCAATATCAGTTGTAACTTAGATTTCTTCCTTTCCTCTTCACGGTTTTGTTTCAGTTATCGGTTATTAGCTTCGTGCACACGAGAGATCTGTGTACATCTCCGCTTCGTGTCACTGAAGGCAACGCTTAAGGGTTGCGTGAACCACACAATAAATCTCCTTAGGAGTATCATTACGTCCTCAGAGGGACATTGCATTTAAGAGGCAGCTGCAGTTCGACGTCGCGCGGCAAAGAGAGCGTCGTCGGGCAGAGTATCATACTCGATCCTCGACTATCGCTCAGCAATACAAAAGTATCGTGTCATATATCTTCTTCTTTTAACGGTAGGTTCATGTCTGAGCCGCCGTGGTCACAGCATGATACTTAATTGTAGTTTTCATGTTGTGATGCTCTTGGAGTGAGTACGTGGTAGGGTCCCCAGTTCCTTTCCACGGAGAGTGCCGATGTTACCTTTCTAGGTAATCATTCTCTCTATTTTATCCGGGCTTGGGACCAGCACTGACTTGGGCAGGCTTGGCCACCCAGTGGCTAGGTAGGCAATCAAGATGAAGTTCCTTGCCCAAGGGAGCAACGCGCCGGCCGGTGACTCGAACCCAAGAACTCAGATTGCCGTCGTGACAGTCTTGAGTCCGATGCTCTAACCATTCGGCCACCGCGGCCTTGGCGATCATGGGCTTCCATGATTTTTCTTGGCAATTTAGAGCGGTGGTTTGCCATTGCCTTCCGCCCGGTGTTTTTTTTTTTTTTTTTTTATCGAGTCACCATCTCTATTTACCTGGCACTGACTTGGGCTGGCTTGGCCACCCAGTGGCTAGGCAGGCAATCGAGGTGAAGTTCCTTGCCCAAGGGAAACAACGCGCTGGCCGGTGACTCGAACCCTCGAACTCAGATTACCGTTGTGACAGTCTTGAGTCCGACGCTCTATCCATTCGGCCACCGCGGCCCCGTGTCATATATACTGGAGATAAATAAACACAGAGCATTATTGCTTTTATAATACATGTATACGGTTATGATCTCCGTATACTTAAATACATATACAATCTGACGTTTTTTTCCTAGTGGTCATTTGGTATTTATATACTCTTTTGTTTTATCTTTCAATTTGCTTTAGTTTCTTATTTTATCATTATTATTATTTTTTAGGTGTGGCTCCATTCGCCCTCCATGGCCTCATTTATTGATTTGCAAACAATTTTCTCAATATTCAATAGAAGATTCCACGTTAGATTCTCGTCCTCGTCATTTATTGTTGTTGCTGTCTTTGTTATTGGTTTTGTTGTAGTTGTTACTGTTGTTATCGTCTGTCTCCTCGTTATCACAGTCATCGTCGCTCTTGTTATTGGCCTTGTCTTCGCTGTCGCCGTTTTAATGATCATGATAATGGTGATCATTAATCATCATCATTATCAATCATCATCATCATCATCATCATCATCATCATCATCATCCCCATCGCCATCATCATCATCATCATCATCATCATCATCCCCATCGCCATCAATCATCATTAAACATTCCCTCTCCCTCCAGCTCTCTCTTATCTCTGATCACATTTTTTTACGATCCGAAATAAGCACGAGAGTGAGGCCTAGATTCTTATGGGAAAAAAAGCCGCTAGTTTAACATCTCAAGACGCTCCTGACGTATATCTTATCGCGACTAGACTGCTAAAGATAAACGTTCTGAATTTAATTCTTATACTTGAAGACTGTCCTCTGATTTGATATAATATATAAATGGCTTCAAAGTTAGGGTTAGCGTTTCAATTATCTGACGCAAATGGGAAAATGAGTTTGCTATTAGGTAATCGAGGCTGGCTTCTTGATAGACAGGCCTTTCTGAAAATGGAAATCGCGGATTTTTTAAAATTTTTATTTCAATCTGTGTATTTATTTATTTGTTTGGGCGAGATAATAATTTATCTATCAAATTTATATCTCTATTTATTTATTTAGTTATCGTTTGTTTAAGAATCGATATTCATGTATTTGATCATCTGTTTATTTCTTTATTCATTACTTATAAATCAAATAATCAATTAATCTTTTACTATGTTTATTTTATTTTATTCTATTTATTTATTTTTTTCTTTCGAGACGAAGACGGAGGCCGAACGCAGGGTGTAATTGGCCTAATCAGCCTACCATCAGTCATCACCAGCCTGTCAAATTGTCATAAGGTCTCACCAACCTGTCAAGTACATTTTCACCTCGGTATACGGTATGTTACATATCTTACAC
>NC_051391.1:37863661-37871829 GCF_015228065.2 Penaeus monodon
AGCGAGATGGGAAAGGGAAAAGGGGGAAGGAAACGGGGGGGGTTGGGGGAAAAAGCTTGGGAAAGGGAAAAAGGCAGGGCGGAAAGGCTTGGAAGGGAAGGGGGGGGCAAGGGAAAACTGGGGACTGGGGAAAAAAAAGGGGGATGGGAGAAGAGGAAGGAATACAGGCGAGTGGGGAAGCTTCATAAGGAAGGGGAGGGGAGTGGGAGGGGCCAGATGATGGGAGTGAAAGGGGGAGGGGGGGGAGGCGTGGATTTAGGGGAGATTTGGGAGAGAGAAGGGGTGACAGAGCGGTGAAGGGGAAGGAAGAGGGAGAGGAAGAATGAGGGAAAGGGAAAGGGGAGACGAAAGGTAGGAGGATGGTGAAAGGGAGAGGCGCCCCTTTTTACGTGGAATTTTCAAGATCCCGCTAGTTATCATTGTTAGCATTGTTATTATTATTTCTGATATCATCATCATCATTATTATTAACATAATTATAATTATTATAATTATTCTTATTATTATAATCATCATCACTATTATCATTACTGTTGTTATTATGTTTAATAATAGTAGTAGTAGCATCATTATTATCATTACCATTATTATTATAATAATAATAACATAATAATTATTATTATTATCATTATTATTATTATCTCCCATTATTATTATCATCAGTATCATCATTATCATTATCACTATTGCTGTTGTCATTGTCATTATCATCATTCTCATTATTATCACCATTATCATCATCATCATCATCACCATCATCCTGTTTCCATTGTTTAGTAATACCATCAACACCGTCATTGACAAGAGCAACAGCCGTGATAATTACAACAAAAATAGATAACAGCATCTTTGCCATATATGCAAATAATGTGAAGAGACGTATGTGGTTAAAAGATACAGGTTTCTATCAAATTTCCATAATGATATTTCTTGATTTTCATATTTTCTTTTTGTCACTTCCCTTTTTGAAAATAAAATTGCAATCCGCAAGCGCCTTCCAGATTGAAAACCAATATCCACGTGATAAAGAAAATGCTTCACATAATCAAAGCGCAGATTTCTGAAAAAACAGCTTTCGACCGTAGGAACGTTTCTTAAACTAAAAAATACCTTTTTTCCTGTCCTTTTGGAAAAAAATTTTTTTTTTTCGTGACACTGAGAACTTTCTAGTTCACTTTTTTTGTTCTGTTTAGAAACAGAAACAATGTATTCTTGTATTATCTCGACTCTTTACTTCTTTGATACATAGTTTGCTAGGTGTCACGTATAAATTCAGTGTGTGTGTGGGGGGCTGATTTAAATACAGATCCGCATGATATGGATTTCTATTTGTTTTTTAATATATGTATATTATATACTAATATATATTATATATATAAATATAAATATATTATATATTTTGTGTGTTTGTTTTTTTTTTAAATAAAAGAACACAAACTTACCTATTGCCTTTATAGTATGGTGTGAACGTCGCTGAATGTCTTTTAAAAAAGCACATTATGTCGCATGCTTCATTTATTCACCTTTTTTTTTTTTTTTTTTTTTTAAACAACTTTTTTCAACAAATTTTCCACAATTGTTTTTCCCTTAACTTCTCCTTTTTGAGTCTGGGGCTTGTAAAACCCTTTTGGGGAATAAAACTTTTCACGAACGACGTCACCCCGGGGTTTGGGCTCACGTCATGTCCCAGTCTTGCTTTTTGGGAACCGGACTTTTTGGATGTCTTTTCATATTTTTCACTTTTACTAAGGATGTTTTTTAGTAATTGATTTGAAATTTTAAAATTTTTTTTTTTAAGATCTTTGTTTTACTTTTTTTTTTGTTTTTGAGTTTTTTTTTCCTTTTTTTGACTGTCGTTTTGCTTTTTGTTTTTTTTTTCTGTCTTCACTTTCTCTTTCTCCTTACAGGGGGTAATAAAACCGTGAAGGATAAAATACCAAAAAAATAATAGTTTTGTGCTTTCATTTTAGTTCGAAGAGAATCTGCAGAAAGCATTGAAAATCTTGAGAAACCACATAAAAACGAATTAATATTCCCTAAAACAAAAAAAAAACATTTCCACTTTGGATGTGAACGAGTTACTGCATTCAATTTAATCTTAATGCGCGATGGTCGATCACTTTCCCAGCTAAATGCAGTAACTTTATTATCAAATCTCCAAAATAAAGCAAAATCCTTTGGCGATGTGGTATAATTATGCAATACAATGCGGCACTTTATAGGGCCCGGGGTTTTTGGGGGATGTGAACGAAGAAAGGGTCCTGCGTCGAGTTTTGGCCGGGTATTTTTTTTCTTTTTTTCTTTTTTTTCTTTCTTTTTTTAACTCTGTCCCAAAACTAAACGGTTGCCATGACGGAGGATGCATTTGCATTATAAATTTCTCGGATCAGTGATATCCCGGGGATTGGAAGCGAATTACTCGAAAATTTCAAAGTTTTTTGCTAAAAATCCCCACTTTTTCCCCTAATCCAAGCCTGTAAAGCCTGATGGTCGTTCTCCCTTTCCCCACTACAACCTTAAAATATTTGCCCAAAAATGGATAAGTCTTAAAGCTTTTACTCGGGGAAAATTGCCGGTCAATTTGCCTAACAGAGTCTCCACCTTCGCGTGTCAACATTTGCGCCGAACCTTTTTTTATAGTTTAAATACACCCCTAGGTGAACATTTTAGTCTAAACCCCCACACACACCACCCCACACACAACACCAACACACCACAACCACACACACCACCACACAAAAATCTATCTATCTATCTTGTGATGTGGTGTGTTTGTGTGTGTGTGTTGGGTTTTGGTTTTTGTGTGTGTGTGTGTTTTGTGTGTGTGTGTGTGTGTGTGTGTGGTGTGTGTGTGTGTGTGTGTTGGGTGTGTTTTGGGTGTTGGTTTTTTGTTTTTTTGCTTTTTATATACTTATATATATACCTATATAAAAGGGTTTTTTTGATATAATAATATAAATATTAAAATATATAATACATTATAAAATGTATATATTTTTAATATATATTATTTTAATTTATATATATATATAATATTCATATATACATAATATATCCTCTGGGGGCCTTTTGGATACATTTCCCAAATTTAAATTTCCCACAGACCTCTGCCAGCCCTTCGCTCATTTGCCCTTTACTGTACCCCTTTTTCCCTGTCTATTATTTATCTATCTCAAAAAAGCACCGTGTATTGTTGTTTGTGTGTGTGTTTGTGTTGTGTGTGGGGGTGTTTTGTGGTGTGTGTTGTGTGTGTGTGTGCGCATATATATTTTTAAATTCATTTATGTCACATATAATACACTCAAACACTCTGTATTCTGCCCACTTCCCCTTTGGTCGGGAAAATAACTGCACAGAGCCCCCACATATAAGGTCAAGAGACCCCCGGCGGGTTGGAGCATTTATCTAAGTTAGCTACTCATAAAAAAAGCATTTATCATTATAAAACGGTCAGTTGCACAGGGCATTAAATTGGTGTTTGATCATTATTCACGGAACAAATGTTAAGTTGACATACTCATTACTGACTTGGTATTGTTATTAACCCCGGCTCGGAACGCACGAAACACCCCGTCGTTTAGAGGAAATAAAATAAAAAATTTAACACGTAAAAGGAATATACGTATAAATAAGTACAAACGATAATTATGATTAGGTTTCCTTTCAGTATCTTTATCATTATTATTCATTTTTACTTTTCTTACATTTTTTTTTTCTTATTTTTTTACAAATAGTTAATTTTTTTTCTTTTATTCTAGTATTTTTCTTTTTTTATTGGTAAAAGTTTTATTTTCTTTTTTATTATTATATTGTTTTTTTTTATTTCTTTTGTTATTCTATTTCATTTTACCTTTTATTTCATTATTATTATTATCTTATTTTATTATTTTAAAATTTTACTATTTTTATTATCTTATCATATTTCATTATTATGTTGTTTTTCTTAAATTTCATTTTTTTCCTTTTTTTCTATTTTTATTATTATCACATTTACCATCTTTTTTTTTTTGTATTATTTTGATATTTTTACTATTTCTCGTTATTACTTCAAATATTTTTTATACGAGACTGTTCTGACTTAGGTCTTAAAAATGTTCACTAACAAACGCACCCATCTTAATCTATACAAAAATCTTGACAATTGGAGGATAAAAAAAAAGAGATATGAAAAATCAAAAAACAGGCAAAATACGTCATAGAAAACGAAATGACAAGATACCCCGAAGAATGATAACGTAACGAGAAAACGATAAAAAAAGGGAAAAAAAAGTTATTTTGTAGTGCTGATCGATACAAAAACGTGATTTTTGAAAGGTAATAATATTAAAATGATAAAAGAAAGGGCGAAGAAAAATTAATGATATTGTAATCAAAATACTATAAAATATATATATGATGAGAATAGCATAATCTGATAAGGTAAAAATAATTATTATTATCATTATTGTCATCATTTTTATTTTTATTCTTACATAAACTAAATTATTTTTGCTCTTATTATTTTATTTATTTTATTATTATAATATTTTCTCTTATTATTTTATCCTCGTTTTCCGTTTTTACATCATTTTTTATTACTTTTTAATTATTATTAATAATATTATTAATTATCATCTCATCACATCAATCCCATCATCATCATCATCCCTTTATCATCATTTCACAAAAAAAATGCTGCTGATAATACGATCATAATATCAACATTAGCAATAAGCTGATAAACATGGGATTATAGAAAAATGATAAAACACAACAATAAAAAAAAAAATTTCTAAGAAAACATATATGGAAAAATAACGATAACATAATGTAAACCAATAATAACATTACCTAAAAACCACTTAAATTTTAACAATTTTTGAAAGAAAAAAAACAACCAAACACCAATCATAGACACCCAATTAATCCAGTCCCCAGGAAAAATACCGCTTTTTCTTTCCCCAAACACCCTAACGCATGAATCTTTTTCCCGGGCAATCGTTTCACTCACCCACACCGACTATTTCCCTCACTCTCTCCCACCCCGCTCACGGGAATCTGGGACGCGTGCTGGGGGGTCCGCTGCTGTGTGGCTGGTGTTGTCGTCTAGACGTGTCTGTGTATGGGGGGGGGGGGGTTCCCTTTCGGGGGCTATTCCTGCACGTCTAGGATAGAGAGCGAACATTAGTTTTATGAGGGCTTCGTCTGAAATTTACGTAATTCGGGTCTTATTTCAAAGGCGCTGGCTTCTGTTGCTCAAAGGGTTTTTTTTGTACTGGTGACCTGACTTAGCTTTTTTTCATCGGGCAAAGTTTAAATATTTAAAATTTTTTATATATTATATATTATATATATTAGATATATTTTTTTTTTATTTATTATATATATCATATATAATTATATATTATTTTACACCACAAATAAATTTACACAATCATATAAACCAAAACACACCCCAACCCCACACACAAAAAAGGGGCCCGTCCCCAAAAAGTTTGGGTAGGTTTTTCCAAAAACTTTTTCCCTTCCCTTTCCCCGGGGTTTTTTTTGGTTTAACCCTTTTTCCCCCCTGCTTGGGTTTACCCACCCCCTATTTAAAGATGACCCCTTTCCCGGGCAAACCCCCGCCGGGTGAATCGAATGTTCCTTGCTCGGGACCCCAAACCCCCGGCCCCCGGGGTAAATTTAAAACCTAACTAATTGGTGTTGGAATTTTTTTAAAAATTTAAAATTTTTAAAATTTTAAAAATATAAGGTACCTATACTTTTATGTGGGTTTTTGTGTTTTGTGTGTGTTTATATATATATATATATATTTTATATATAATATATATAATATATTTTTTTTTTTTTTTTTATTTTTTATATATTTTATAATTATAATTCTTTAAAAATTTATTTGTTGGGGGTGTGTGTGTGTGTGTTTTGGGCCATGCACTATATATATACACACAGACCGCACAAACCAAATATATATATATAATATAATTTATATTATATTATATATATATTATATATATATAATATTTGTACACACACCAAATTAATGAATTAAACAAATTTTAAAAACATTTTTCATATAATATTTTTTTTCACAGCCTTTATTCACTGCGGAAATCGGCCTCTCTCAATTCATTATTTTAGAGGGTTTTTTGGCATCCCACCCTTCCTGGTTTGGGTGCCCCTTCCTAATCAACAGCGGTTCGTGACTTACACCTGTCCACTGGGCCTTCCCTTTCCCCTTTTTACTCCTCAAGGCGATTTTCTTTTTTCCCCCGTCGTCAGATCGGGGTCGAGGAGCAAACAAACGCAGGGGATTTTTCGACCGCCGTGACGGGGAAATTTAACTTTGGGGCCAGAGGTCGAGTCCCCGTGCTCTAACCCTGGGCATCGGGCATATTTTATAAATTATATTATATATTTTTATATTTTATTTTAAAATAATATATTTTATATATATATTTTTTTATTTTTTTATATTTATATTTTTATATATATATATATTTTTATTTATATTATATTTATTTTTTTATTTATATTTTTATTTTTAAATATAAAAATTTTATAATAATATATATATATATGGGTTTATAAAAAATTTTATATATATATATATATAATTAATAATTTTAAATTTAAGTTCCATACATTTTTTTTTTTTATAGCAAGTGATTTTCCTTTCGGGGAAACTAATTTCAAGAAAGTATACCAGCGCGCTCGGGCATCATTCTATTTTTCTCTCAAAAGTTTCAAATTAATCACTTTTCCCCAGGGCAAAACAGACAAGATAGAAGCATAAAAAAAAGCAAAGTAGCTAAAAACAAAAGAGAGAAAAAACTTTTAAATAACGTAAAAGGGTTTTAAAACAGTCCAAAAAAGTGTTAGACCCGGGAAAAAGCTTACGTGACTAATTTTTAAATTTACTTTAAAGTATTGTTATAAAAACTTACAGGGATTCTGCAGTTTGTATACAATGGATGGGTTTGTTTCTGGGCTCATCCTTTAGAAAAACGGGTGATGAGGTAAAGGTACTGAGGGAAGGGCAGAATGTGATAATCTTTCGTGAGGATGTCCGCCCGTATATTATCAAGACATAATATAATGTTATATAAAATCCCATTACATTTTTATTTCTTCCTTTTTAACATTTTTTTATTTCCAGTATTTTTTGATCCCTTAAAGGGGTTTTATTAAAAATATATATATAATAAAATTATATATTTATATAATATATATATATATATATATATATAATATTTATATAAAAATTATAATATATTAAAAATACATAAATATATTTATACTTTTTTATTATATTTTTGTGTAGTTTTTTATGTAAAATATTAATTAAATAATATATTATATATTATAATATATATTATATATATATTATATATAATAATTATATATTATAATATTATATTATATATATATATATATATATTATTAAAATATACATTTTTATATTCTTTTATAAAATACCCAAATTTTTTGGGGTTTGGTGTTGTGGTTTTTTTTTGTGTGTGTGTTGGGACTTGTCTTATTATTATATATAATATTATATATATTATATATATCTATTATATATTATTATATATATTATATATTTTGTGTTTTGTTGTGTGTGTGTTGTGTGTGTGGGGTGTGTGTGATCATTCATGAAATGGAAAATCTTGATGTCACCCTCATATTTGGGATGTGATCAAGTTTACAAATAAAAAAAACAAAAGGCCCCCAAGTTTGTTTTTTCTTCTCTCTCTCCCTTTTCCCCTCTCTCTCTCTCTCTCTCTCTCTCTCTCTCTCTCTCTTCTCTCTCTCTCTCCCCCTCTCTCTCTCTCTCTCTTCTTCTCCTCTCTCCTTTTCATTTAAATAAAATGCTATTTTTGCCGGTTCTTCAGGATACTAAATGTCCGCCAGACATATTGGGACTGTACCAGCACCAGCTCATAGGGCACTATCGTGTACCCAGGGTGCGTTTAACGTCCTGGCCAGGACAAATATTTTTGTGTTATTTGTGTGTTGTGTTGTGTGTGTGTGTGTGTTGTGTGTGTTGGTATTATATATTTGTTTTTTTATATAGTATATATATATATATTAATATAATATATATATATATATATATATACATATATTAACAGTTTAACGTCCTGCCAGTGAAATTATATGTGTGTGTGTGTGTGTGGGGGTTT
>NC_051391.1:37879429-37881929 GCF_015228065.2 Penaeus monodon
AAGACTGAAAAAGCTCCGATGTCCCTACGACGCCAAAGTTCAAATCTAAGTCAGACATAAGAAAATTCACTGGAGTTAAAAGAACGATCAAGCAGTCGTAAGTATGACTCTGCAGCAAGTAACCAGAACAATACTCAAAAGGAGGCAGAGTGAAAGAGAATAGCATCTGCGAATAATGTCACCTTCATGAATCTTCTTGCACTTGCGAATGATGCCTGACTTAGGTGAAACTGCACGGGCCAGATTCTTAATTCGCAATTCAAACGTAAGCTTTGAATCAACCAAGGGCTTCAGATTATCCAGTGAAGTGATTACGAGGCTGAGTGAGTTAGTGAGGCTGTCAGCAACGATTTGCCTAGTTGCCAGAGAAGGCATATCAGCACAAAGAAAATTATAGTAAGTATATTCCAACATTTTACTAAGTAATGCCGAGTCACATATCGCTTGTATACAAAAGGAAGAGAAAGGGCCAAAACACTACCCCGAGGAACCCCAAAAGACACTGGAATATGAACTAAAACTACCATCAGCATGAACTCGCTGCTGCCTACCAGTTAACAATCCATTCAAAATACTTAAAACTGTATTACAAACGTCAACAGATTTAAAACTTAAAAATCAAACTCTTGTTATTAATAGTGTCAAAAGCTACACTAAAATCCAGAGAGATAAGCCATGAATCGTGACCCTTATCAATAACAGACTGCATTTCATGCACCAACATAAGCAGTGCATCATTGCAGCCATGCCCCTTTCTAGAACCAAACTGATCTCTGGAAAAAACGTCTCAAATCTACAGAAAGGCGTTTAACCTTAATACATTAAAACATAGATAAAATTTGTGTAATTGAAATGGGTCTAAGTCAGTAAGTGAAGATTGCAGTGCGCCCTTGGGTATAAGGGTACTATTACCAAAGCGCCAGCACTCTGACGTTGACCCTTGAAGTAAAAGGCGTAAGATTGCAGATAATTTAGAAGCTATTAGAGTCTACCCCACCATATTCGTCTAATTCTGATAGCAGATACCTGATTGCAGACGACCAAACGAAGGCAAATTAATTAAAGCTTGGTTATGGGTGACATGAAAGTAGTTCCGTATCTTCTTAACTTTCTTTTGAATTAAATCATTCTGCTAACAAGATAGCTTCCTCAATCGGACTATAAGTAACACTATCATTAAGTTTCATTATAGGAGAAACGGAGGACTCAACACGAAACAGAGCAGCTTTAAGCGCTGACCTTCATTTGTGAGGCTGTGGCGCTCCTGTGAGAACTTTCAAATAAGCACTATATCTAGATTCAGCCTCTTTATAAACATTAGTTGCTATTCTCCCAACAAGGCCGAGTGCGGTTAGCAGACCAGAGATCATTGACTGTATGCTTGTCCCTATAAGCCTGGTGACATCGTTCATTAAACCATGCTTTATCGTGTGAACGAGAGTTTTGCTGGGAACAAACCTCGTTCTGATGTTCATCAATAACAAGTTCAGAGCATTAAAAGGATACGGAGCATGATAAACATTTCTCCAAATAATGCCATCAAAAGCATGGTAGACATCATCCCAATTAATTCTAGACTTTAAGAAGACTTGTAAAGTTAGGGTAAAATCTGGTATTGGAAAGTGCAGCTCGATCTCATAAGCTAGACTACGGTGGTTAGAAAAAAACAATTGGCGTGATAAACTCTACATAGATAATTCCTCTCACTTCAGTTAATAAAAGATCCAAAAAATTAGCACTCCTGTGGGTAGCACCACGGACTAACTGCGCACACCAACTACATCTGAGAAATCTGAGGCAGAAATGCCATGTCGGTCAGTTGGGGGACACAGAATTCAGCCAGTCTCGGTGGTGAGCATTAAAATCACTTATGGAAATAAAAGCATGATTTTTTTTTATCATTCCCTTGAATGGAAATGTGCGAAGTCAGTAAATAATCATGAATTCTGTCATCGCAATTGGGACTTCAAATAAAGACTAAAAACTTAGAAATTAAAACACCCACACACTCTCACAACCATGTATTCATAACACCCGCATTCATGCTTCGTAAAACGACTGGCATTAAAACTAACCTTGGAATATAAATACAAACTTGGCCTCGAGGCAAAGCATTCCTACGCTGTAACAAGGGTTTATTAAAATCAGGAAAAACCCGCTTATGATGTGTGCCTCGTGTTTGAAACCAGAGTTTCAGCACAACAAATGAAGACTATACACTTGTGTAAATCAACGGAATTGATTTTTTTTTTTAAGTGCCCTGTCCCACAAGGACGTTGGCGATCATGGATTTCCATGATTTTCTTGCCAATTTAGAGCGGTGGTTTGCCGTTGCCTTCCGCCCGGTGTTTTTATCGAGTCATCTTCTCTATTTAACCGGGTTTGGGACCGGCACCGACTTGGGCTGCCTTGCCCACCCAGCGGCAATCGAGGTGAAGTTCCTTGCCCAAGGGAACATTGATGTATTTAAAATTAATATTGTCAGAATAGGGGGCGGGCG
>NC_051391.1:37888675-37890414 GCF_015228065.2 Penaeus monodon
TCAGGAACAATCCGGAGTCCTAAAGCAGTTCGTTGTCGCTTGCTACCTCGTTCTGGCAACTCCTGCGACGCCGCTGGTGCCAAACCGTATCGGTCTTTGTCGTTCCTTGGATCCATCAGCTGCGTGGAGAAACGGAGCCCGCTGAATGGGCAACAGCTTGCTCCTCGAATTCTTTTGCCCCGGCATTGACTCTACCTGACTCTACCTACGGGATAGAGACAAAAAGCCGAAATCGACCCTCAACTGATGGTGGCCTCCGATATATTATAATATATATTATATATATATATATATATTATATATATAATTATAATAAATATATATTATATATATTATATTATATATATAATTATATTATTTCTGTGTGTGTGGTGTTTTGTGTGTGTGTGTGTGTTTTGTGTGTGTGTGTGTGTGTGGTGTGTGTGTACATGTATACATATACACATATACATACACACATATACAAATACTGAAGATATATAAATATACAGTAACATAGATAGACAGATAGACAGGGAGATAGACAGAGAGAACAAGCGAAAAGAGAGAAAGATAGCGAGGAGAGTGAGAGAATAAGAAGTATAAAAAGTAGAAAGAGGGTTAGAAGCAGAGGAGCAATGAAAATCCAATTAACGTGAATAGGGGGAATTTCCAATTGCGAAAGTTGATGTAATTACAAACATTTCACGAACAAAAAACTGAAAAAGCAGTCACTCTATCAAACACCTGAATTTTTCTCGGATTTCATTTTAACACTAATAGATTTATTTCCAAATTTTTTGTACTTTTTTTATGTAGCAAAATACCCTATAAGTCGATAAAAAAACGTTTTACCAGGGCTGATATTTGATGAAACTATCAAACAGATACAAAAATGAAAACGGATACAATAATTCCTGGGAAGCGAAAAAATGAGTTGGGGTAAGGAACGACTATGATAAATGATAAAATGGAACTGATATAACACAGAAAAAGTGAACGGAAATACAAACCCTTTTCCGCAACCTTTGCTTCCCAAATTTCCCAACCAACCAAAAAAACAACAACAACAACAGAAAAAGAGAAAAATATGCTAAACGATAAAAAATAAAAAAAAAAGAATAAAGGAACTAATGGTATCAATAGACAAAACAGCAAAAAAATTCCACGTAACGCACCCCCTTCTGTGGCTCTGCATGGCGAGAGGACAGCCCGGTTTGTGGAGTCGTGGGGTTGCTGATTGCACAAAAAGAAATGAATGTGCATTCCTGCAGACTGAAATATCATTTCATCAAGAGGAGGTCACGGAATATTATCTGAAAGAATAAGCATACGTAAAGGCAAAGATATATGCATAAAAAATGAATGAGCTAACTGAAAGTATGAACGCAAACAAAATAATAAAAAAGAAGAAAAAAAAGTACACTGAAAAGTATAACACGGTAATAATCAATAGATGGTAAATGGGTAGATACAAATGAATAGATATACAATCATGCTTTACGCATTCATCCCTATCTACACGCAAAACATGTACATGCGTACTGTATACATACATTTTTTTCCAACATGTAATAGGTACGTAATGCATACCTATGTATTCGTACATTTGTGCATTCATGTTACATATTTTAAATATATACATTAATGCATACATACATGCACACATTCATTCATACATGCATACTCTCTCTCTCTCCCCACACACACACCACGCCCCCTTTTGCAATTCACCAAAATATACACAACCCTACTTTATA
>NC_051391.1:37890514-37895514 GCF_015228065.2 Penaeus monodon
ACCATCGCTCTAAATTGCCAAGAAAATCATGGAAATCCATGATCGCCAACGTCCTTGTAGGACAGGGCACATAAAAAAAAGAAGAAAAAATAAACTTATATATGTATAAATGCCACACACACACACGTGTATATATAATACATATAAATCAGTAAATATGATATATATGTGTGTGTGTATGTGTGGTGTGTGTGTGTGTGTGTGTGTATGTGTGTGTGTGTGTGTGTGTGTGTGTGTGTGTGTGTGTGTGTGTGTGTGTGTGTGTGTGTGTGTGTGTGTGTGTGTGTGTGTGTGTGTGTATGTGTGTGTGTGTATGTGTGTGTGTGTGTGTGTGTGTGTGTGTGTTTATACACATAAACACAAACACAAGCCAGCACACTCAAGCGCATACGCTGCACAAGCTGCCCAAAAATACCATTTCAGTCGGCAGTTACATTATAAAATAAATAAATAAACAAATAAAAATCTGTAAAATATTACATATATATCGATAACTTTCATCTGCAAAAAAATGCAAATATTTTTTCTCTGTTGTACACATATGCAACAGTACATGTCAATATCTAGATTTTTCTAGTTTGTAAAGGTTCTCCGTTTGTGGTGAAGCCGGTTTCCTGCCATGGATCTTGAGATTTTTCTGATCAAAGTGGTAGAATTGCATATTCTCAAGCCAATATGCAGTGAAAAGATATAATTGTATGTCTATCTATCTATCTATCTATCTGCCTATCTGTCTATCTATATATGTATTTTAACCTACCCTAAAAAAAAAAAAAAAAAAAAAAAAAAAAAAAAATATATATATATATATATATATATATATATATATATATATATATATATATATATATATATATATACATGCACGGATTTGCAAATATTGGGTTAATCTTACTTAGATACGGTAGTGGGGTGCTCAACTGCTGCCTTGTAGTTCAGTCCTTGCATAATCAAAGGCTATGGGAGTTCACCCTTTGCAAAACAATACACAGCCTTGTGGCGTCTATAAGATGAAAAAGGCTTCGGGAGTCAACCCTCAGGAACAATCCGGAGTCCCTGAAGCAGTTCGTTGTCGCTTGCTACCTCGTTCTGGCAACTCCTGCGACGCCGCTGGTGCCAAACCGTATCGGTCTTTGCCGTTCCTTTGGATCCATCAGCTGCGTGGAAAAACGGAGCCTGCTGAATGGGCAACAGCTTGCTCCTCGAATTCTTTCGCCCAGGCATTGACTCTACCTGACTCTACCTACGGGATAGAGACAATAATGCCGAAGTCGACATCAACTGATGGTGGCCTTCGATATATATATATATATATATATATATATATATATATATATATATATATATATATAATATAAAATATATATATATATATATATATATATATATATATATATATATATATATATATCTGTGTGTGTGTGTGTGTGTGTGTGTGTGTGTGTGTGTGTGTGTGTGTGTGTGTGTGTGTGTGTGCATGTATACATATACACATATACATACACACATATACAAATACATGAAGATATATAACTATACAGTAATATAGATAGACAGATAGACAGGTAGATAGACAGAGAGAACAAGCGAGAGAGAGAGAAAGATAGCGAGGAGAGTGAGAGAAGAAGAAGAAGTAGAAAGAGTAGAAAGAGGGTTAGAAGCAGAGGAGCAATGAAAATCCAATTAACGTGAATAGGGAGAATTTCCAATTGCGAAAGTTGATGTAATTACAAACAATTCACGAAACAAACTGAAAAAGCAGTCACTCTATCAAACACCTGAATTTTCTCGGATTTCATTTTAACACTAATAGATTTATCCAATTTCCTGTACTTTTTTTATGTAGCAAAATACCATATAAGTCGATAAAAAAACGTTGACCAGGACTGATATTTGATGAAACTATCAAACAGATACAAAAATGAAAACGGATACAATAATTCCTGGGAAGCGAAAAATGAGTTGGGGGTAAGGAACGACTATGATAAATGATAAAATGGAACTGATATAACACAGAAAAAGTGAACGGAAATACACCTTTACCGCAACCTTTGCTCCAATTACCAACCAACCAAAACAACAACAACAACAACAGAAAAAGAGAAAAATATGCTAAACGATAAAAATAAAAAATAAAGAATAAAGGAACTAAATGGTATCAAGTAGACAAAACAGCAGAAAATGCCACGTAACGCACCGCTTCTGTGGCTCTGCATCGGCGAGAGGACAGCCAGGTTTGTGGAGTCGTGCGTTGCTGATTGCACAAAAAGAAATGAATCGTGCATTCCTGCAGACTGAAATATCATTGCATCTAAGAGTGAGGTCACGGAATATTATCTGAAAGAATAAGCATACGTAAAGGCAAAGATATATGCAATAACAAATGAATGAGACTAACTGAAAGTATGAACGACAAACAAAAAATAATATAAAAAGAAGAAAAAAAAGTACACTGAAAAAGTATAACACGGTAATAAATCAATAGATGGGTAAATGGATAGATAACAAATGAATAGATATACAATCATGCTTTTACGCATTCATCCATATCTACACGCACACATGTACATGCGTACATGTATACATACATTTATTCCAACATGTAATAGGTACGTAAATGCATACCTATGTATTCGTACATTTGTGCATTCATGTATACATATATAAATATATACATTAATGCATACATACATGCACACATTCATTCATACATGCATACTCTCTCTCTCTCACACACACACACACGCTTATGCAATCACATATACACACATACTTATATGCATATAACTCTACATGTACACACATGAAGTAATCGGCTTGCCCAACGTACGTACATATAACCAGGTAGCTTCACTTCCATTAAGCCCATTAAACCCGAACATGAAATAAACCTTTTCCCAAGAGTGTTCAGACGGCTGTTAATGGTAAGGAACTCTTAGTTATTGTAAATAAAAGAGTGGAATTTTGGTTATCTTTCTTGTAAGCATAAGAAGATCGAGTGCATTATACAAATAATTATTTATCTAGCTATATCTGATACCTCACGCTGCACTCTCATTGGCTAAACGGGATGACGTCATTAGCTCTGCCACCTTTTTTTGACCCAAACAATTTGTGGAATAATTTATGGTAACTGTTCTTTCGATGCATTTTCTTCATAACTGTTTCAGCAATAACAATGGCAAAGAAAATTTTTAAAAAGAAAGCTAATGGAAAAATTAAAAAGAAAGTTAGGAAAAAAGAAATAAAAAGAGACTTTGATATATAAAATTTATAAAGGTGATGAGGCGGGGCTTAGCTCGGAAGTTGCCAGCTGGGATTTTCATCAAGTAGAGTGGGTCTACCTGTGTAAAAATACTTTGGGCTTACCTGTGAATCACTTCTAACTCCATTTGTTTGTGCTTTCAGATTTAACGCGCATAAACCGTATTGCAAAGATCTGATAGCATTAGACAGTGAAGTATATTGTTATAATGCATTTACTGTGAAGGAAAAGAGATAACGTTAAAAAAAAAAAAAAAAAACATGACGTGGAACTGCGGGGCGGGATGTAGAGAAATCAGAATACGAATGAGAAGTAAAATGGAAAATAGACTGATTCAAAAATAAAATAGATATTAAAGAGAGGTCAGAGATACAGGTGGAAAATCAAAATGCATGATCTACAGATAGAACAAATAAAAGAGCATAAAAACATAGAAATAAAACAAAAAGCCCAAAAAATTACATAAAAACGAAATATGAAAAGAGACAAAACAAAAAAACAAAAAAAAAAAAAAACAAAACCAAACAATTGCAAAACAAAAAGCCAAAAATGACATAAAAACGAAATACGAAAAGAGACAAAAAAAAAAAAAAAAAGCGAAAACAGAACACAAAAGTGGAAACGTCAGTCAACAAAGGAATTACTGTTTCCTGTGAGCAGTTCGCCCAGTACGTGAAAATGCCATTTACTGTCGAGCTCTCAATCAAATGCTTTAATCATGCACTCATGTTTGTGGGTCTCGAGCAGCAATGCTATTTCGAGGTGCGCATTTTTTTAAAGTGCATGCGGAGGTGAAAATGATCAAACACAGGCGCTCACAAACACAAACATACAGGGATATATATCTGTATATAGGCATTTTCTATTTTCGGTCGGTCTCGGATTCGGAAAACAAAGCTACGTCATTTTGTTAAATGAAACAAATCTAACAATTTCCGCGCCGAAAACCGCTTAAACAAAGTGCATGGAGAACACACGAAATAATGTTTGTGTGTCGACTGCTAGCTACGTCACAGCCCGAGCGCATATCTGACCATTATATTACACATAATATGCACATATCCGATCAGACGATAACCAATGAAGTTCCCCAATTTGATGAATAATGTCGAGCGTTAGAGCTTAGGCCAATCAGCGCTCAGCTAAGTAGGACCTTGGAGAACCTGACATTTTAACATCACATTCATCATGCTAAGCTTAACCTCACTGGTATGTGTCGTTTACTAATGTAAAATGTAGCTAATCGCATTTGCCAAAGTTGTACCAAGCGCCTCTAAGAAGTTTTTTTTCCTTTGGCTACTGTGGCTATGGAATAATACATAAGCTGATCTGAAACTAAAGTAACGTTGGTTTGGTTATGTCCTATAAGGAAATGGGAATCTTGGTATTTCAACTCCATCTGATCAGACCTTTCCTGATGCTCGTCATCCCTCGCGTATTGGTAGTTCTGAGATAAGCTCTTGTTTAGGGACTGGTAATTCCACCTTAACGATGGGGTGTATTTGCGTCAGAAATGTTCGCAATAAAGACTCGAATTACAACATAACCTCCGATTGCATCTGTCTATCTCTTTATCGATCTATATCATGCTATATATATATATATATATATATATTATATAGTATATATATATATATATATATATATACATATATAGATAAATACATATATAAATAAACACACACACACACACGCACACACACACATACATATGTTATATGTATAAATGTATGCT
>NC_051391.1:37898041-37915541 GCF_015228065.2 Penaeus monodon
AAACCCCAAAAAAAAAATTTTAAAAAAAAAAAAAAACCCAAAAATTTTTGGGGGAAAAAAAAAAATTTTTTCTAAAAAAAAAAATTTAAAGGGGAAAAAGGAAAAATTTTTTTAAAAAAAATTTTTTTTTTTTGGGAAGGGGTTTTTTGGGGTTCCCAAAAAAAAAAACCCCAAAAATTTATTGGGGGGGGTTTTTGGGGTTTTTTTAAAAAAAAAAAAAAAAAAAAAAAAAAGGTGGGGAAAAAAAAAAAAAAAAAAAAATTTTTTTAAAAAGTTTAAAAAAAAAAAAAAAAAAACCCATTTTTAAAAACAAAAAAAAAAACCCAAAATTTTAAAAAAAAAAAAAAGGGGGAAGGGGGGAAAAAAAAAAAAAGGGGGTTTTTTTAAAAAAAAAAATTTAAAAAAAAAATTTTTGGAAAAAAAAAAAACCCACCCCCAAAAAAATTTTTAAAAAAAAAAAAAAAAAACCCCCCGGGGGTTTATTTTTTTAAAAAAAAAAAAAAAAAAATTTTTTTTTAAAGGCCCCCCCCCAAAAAAAAAAATTTTTTCGGGGGGTTTTGGGGGGGGCCCCCTTAAAAAAAAAAAAAAGGGGAAAAAACTTTTTTTAATTTTTTTTTTTTAAAAAAATTTTTTTTTAAAAATTTTTAAAATTTTGGGGGGGGAAAAGGGAGAAAAAAAAAAAAACCACAAAATTGATTGAAAGTTGCTGGAAAAAAAAAAATTAAACATTGTTTAAAAAAGGGGACCGGGCTGTTTGAACCATTTCTTGAAAAAAAAACAAAAAAAAAGGGTGAAAAAAAAAAAACTTTAAAAAAGTTTTAAATTTGGTTCATTGTGGACTTGGGAAGTTTTTTGTAAGTAAAAAGTAATTGAGGGGAAAGGGAACTTGCCTGACAAAAAAAAAGCGATTGGTTGATAGGAAAAACAAAGAGGAAAAAAAAGGAGGCAACCTGGGTTGAAATTGAAACAAAGGACTTGAAAAAGGGGGCGGAACAAAAAAAAAAAAAAAACCATCCAAAAAAGATATTTTTGCCAGGGGCTTGGGGTTCGGAAATAGGTAAAAAGTAGAAAAAGGAAAAAAAAATGGTCCCCTGCCCAAGAAAAAAATCGGAGGTGAGTTGGGCCCGGGGGAAGGGGGATTTTTTTGGTGGGGGACAGGGGAAGGGGTCCACGCTGCTTCAAAAAACCATGAAGCATACGTTATGGATACTTATATATATTATATATTATATATTAATTATATTGATATATATTATATATATTTTATAATTTAATTATAATTATTAATAATATATTTATTAATATATTATATATAAATTATATATATATTGTTGTGGGGTGTTGTGTGTGTTGGTTTGTTGTTGTTGTTTGTGTGTTTGGGGGGTGTTTGTTTGTTGTTGGTGGTGTGTGTTGTGGGTATCGAAACCTTTGGGCCCAACCTTTCCCAGTCGATGTGTTCGGGGGGGGACTATTGGCCCATTTACTTGTTTTCTAACCTTTCTCCCCGTTATTAGGGGGGGGGCAGAAGGGGGGAACACCATTGATTGATGGGGCTGGGGGGGGGGGGAGGGATCAAAGGGAACAAACGGCCCAAAGGGGGGGGGGGGGGGGGGGGGGGGGGGGGGGGGGGAAACCGAATTTTTTTTTTACGGGTTTTGGGCCCAACCCAGCGGCGGGGTCCCAGGGGAGTTTTGGGGCAGAAACGAGGGTTCGGGGCCCAAAAAAAAGGCCGCCCAAAAAAAAAAAAAAAAAAAACGGAAAAAATGGCCTTCCGGGGGGCTTCCGGGGATTTTCTTCTCAGGAAGGGGTTGAACTCCCGAAAAAGGTTTTCTTTTTTTTTTAAGAACTTTTGACATGCAACGGAATTGGGGGAAAAACGGGACCCACTTGCCAGTAAAGGAATAAGATTAAAAAAAAAAACCCAAAAAAAAAGGGGGGGGGGAATAATCCAAAAAGCCTTTTGCAAAACTTGTGGGTTGTTGTGTGGTTTGTGTTGTTGTGGTGTGTGTTGGTGTGTGTGGGGTGTGTTGTGGTTTGGTGTGGTGTTGGTTGGGTGTGTGGTGTTGGTTTTGGTGTGTGCGTGGTTTGGGGGTTTTGCCGTGTGTGGTTTTTTTTTCTGTGTGTTGTTTTACTTTGTGGGTGTTTGGTGTGTTTTTTGCGGTGGTGGGTGTGTGTGGGGTGTGTTTGCGTGTGTGTGGTGTGGTGGGGTTTTGTGTGGGGGGTTGTGAAGTGTGTTTCTTTCCTGTTTGGGGGGGTTTGTTGTTTTGTGGTTGTTTGTGTGTTGGTGTTTGGTGGTGTTGTTGTGTTGTATGGTATGTTGGGTTGGTGTTTTGTGTGTGTGTGTGTTTGTGTGTGTTGGTTTTGGTTTTGTGTTGGTGTTTGGTGTGTATGGTATTGTTGTTTGTGGTTGTGGTTGTGTGTGTGTTGTTTGGGTTGGGGTTTTTTTACAATTTTTGTATAACATTAAAAAAAAACATGGGGCAAAAAGGGCAGGGACGGTTGCACATGACCACCCACCACACACACACCCCACCCCCCCACACCTCCAACACAACACCACACACACCCCCCAACATATGTGTATATTATATTATATTAAATAAATAATAATATTTATTATAATTTAATAAATTTATGTATTATATTATTATATATTATTATAATTGTTATTTGTAATTTATATTGTGTTAATTATATATATATATGATTAAGAAATGTAATTTTATAAAATTAATATTAATAATAATAAATATTATGATATATTGAGAATTTAAGAGTGAATGTGAGAGTTGGACAACTGTAAAGACCCCCATGATTAGAAAACGGTAAAATAATAGTATAAAAAGTATTATATAATATAAATATAAGTTATATAATTATATAATATTATTAAAAACCATATATTACTTTATATAAAAATATATATAATATGAATATATAATATATTGGTGATTAATTATAATATATATATAATATAATTATTATATTAAATGGGGGTTCAATGGCATTATTTAATTATTTCCCACACCAAAAACCTCCATTTTTTTTTTTTCCATATGGTTTATAGTAATGTTAATATATAATTGGGCATAATATTATTAACCACATTTAATTTATTTTAATATTATAATTATAATATAGATTAATATATAATTGTATAATAATATTAAAATATAATATTAACATAAATAATGTATAACATTTAATTTTATAAATTGATTATATATTCATATCTATTAATATATATGTATATATATATAAATAATTTATATATATATACCATACAAACCCAACAACAACACTCCACCCCCCCCAAAACCCCAAAACCATATTATATTTTAATAATGTAAATTATTAATGTATTCAACATATTACATATAAAACAGTTTTACACATTTATGTACATTAATAAAATTGTATAGTTTAATTAAAAAAAAGGTGGGGGGGAACTTGGACTTTAAAACCCCTAAAATTGAAGGGGGGACGGTTTTTTTTCCCTTTTAACCCAATGGGGGGGGGGGGAACAAAAAAAAACGGGGAAACTTTATTGTTGAAAATTGACTTTGGAGGCAAAAAAAACCTGTTTTTTGTATGGTTTATATATTTTTTTTTTCCCAATAAATAAATATATATTCCCCCCCAATATTATTAAAATATTATATTATTCTTATTTTATTATTATATATATATAAATTATTATATTATTATAATTTTATAATGGTAGTTATTAAATATATACCCCATAATTAAAAATCTATTAACAACCACCCCACACAAACACAACCCCCCCAACCCAACCACCCCACCCAAACCCCCCCCCACCACCCCCTCCAAAACACAACCCCCACACAACCCCCCACCCACACCCCCCCACCCCCCCCCCCCCACACAAACCCCACCACACACACCAACATTTATATAAAAATTATATATATATATAAATATATATTTTATATTATTATTTATAATATATAATAATATATAATAATATATTATATTAATAATACAAATTTAATAATTTATCTGTGGGTTTGGTGTTTGTGTTTTGTTTTTGTGTGGGTGTTGTGTGGGTTTTGGTGGCATATATATATAATATTAATATAATAAATTTATTTTATAATATATAAATATATATTTTAATATTATATAATATATTAAATCATATTTAATTTTATATATTATAATATATAAATTATAAAAAATTTTTTTGTTGTGTGTGTGTTTTGTTGTGTTGTGTTGGTGTGTGGTTTGTTGGTTTGTGTGTGTGTGTTGCAAATAATAATTTATTATTATATTAATATATATTATTATTATTTTATATTGAATATATTATTATAAATTTAAAAAATATATAATTATTCAAAAAAACATTATTATTGTATATGGGGTAATATATTAATTTAAAAATTAATTAATAAATATGTTTATATTATACAATATATTAATAATAATTAAATTATAATTATTAATATAAATTATATTTATATAATTAATATATAAATTATTTAAAAATATTTATTAAAATTTATTTGTTTATGTTCTGTATTATTCTTACATAAATAAATATGGTATATTAACATTATCATTTATAAATATGTAAACATATTTTATATTTTTATATAAATAATTTATATTATATATAATATATATATATTAATTAAATTTTATATATTTTACATATTTTTTGTTATTGGTCTGTTATAAAATTAATACCATATATTAAATTGTTAATGTACTAGTAATATATTTATATATATTAAATATATATATATTATATATATTATAATCATATAAATAATTATATATTTACGGACAATTAGGGGGGGGGGAAACATATATATATATATGTTTATAATATATATATATAATATAAAGTTTGTATTTATATATATTAATATATTAATGGAATTTTAAATATTACAAAACCACACACAATAATTATAATATTAATATAAATAATATAATTTCATATTTATATATTATATATTTAATAAATAATATTATATATATTATATATAATTATATATATAATATTATTATATATAATTTGTACCAAACAAAAAAAAAAACCAAACCACCCCCCCCCCCCCCCCCCCCACCACACCCACAACACAAAAAATTTTTTTTATTACATACATATATATTATATTTCTTTAAAAAATTTTTCAAAAAAAAAAAAAAAAACCCTTCCTACCCCCCTATTCCTTCTGTTCTTTTTTTTCTTCCCCCTTTACCTTTCCTATCCCCAATTTTTTTTCTTCTTTCCCTTCCTCCCTTTCTTCTTCTCCCTCAAGTTTTTCTTTCTCCCATAATTCCTCTCCTTCATTTCCATTCGTCTTTTGGGGGGCCTTTCCCTTAAACCTTGGGGTTCCTGCTTTCTTTTTCGGAATTAAAAAAAAAAAACAAACAATTACCCTTTTTTGTTCTGGCCAAAATGTTTTCAACGGGGGGGGGACCACCCTTAAAACCCCCCCCCCCTCGCCCTTCTGGCACCTTTTCCTCCCTCACACAATCAAGGGGCCGTTCCAACCTTTCATGGTGAACCCCCCCAAAAGTTACCGGGGCACCGGTGGGAACAATATGGCCCCACGCTAAGCCAAAAAAGCATGTATGTGTGTGTTTTTGTTTATAACATATATATTTAATTAAGTATTATATATAAATTTTTATATATTTAATATAGTTATATAATAATTATATATATAAATAATTATATTAAATATATATTAATATAAATTATTTTGGAGAAAAAAAAAAGACCAAAAGGGGGGAAGAAAAAGACAGAAAGGAGAAAAAAAAAGGGGGGGGAACAGAAAAAGGGGAAAAGGTGGGGGAAGGTGGTGGAAAAAAAAACTTAAGGAGGGGAAAGAGAGGGGGGGAGGAACCGAAGGAGAAAAGGAGGGAAAGGAGGAAAATTTTAAAAGATCCAAAAAGAAAAGAGAAAGGAGAGAGAAGAAAAGATTAGAAAGGAAAGGGGGGGGGGAAAGTTTGAAGAAGAAAAAAAAATTACAGGAGAAAAAAAAATAATTAAAGGGGCAGACCTTTGACAGAATGGGGGGGGGAAAACCCAGGGTTGATGGAAGGAGGAAAAAAATTAGGAGGACAAGAAGAAAAAAAAAAATGGGGAGGGGGAAAAAAAATTTAAAGATAGGGAAGGTCTTTTGGAAGGAAAGAGAAAAAAAAAGCAGGAAAGGAGGGGGGGGGGGGGGGGGGACCCATGCCTTTTCCTGAAAAGAGGGTGTGAAGAAGGAAATTAAGCGAGGGGAAAAAAGGGAGGGGAGGGGAGGAAAACGGAGGGACAGGAAAAGAAAAAAGGACAGGGAGAAAAAAACAAAAAAAAAGGGATTGAACAAATAAAGGGGGAAGAAGAAAAAAGGAAAAAAAAAAAAAAATAGCTAGGTACAAAGGGGGGGGGGGGGGACCAATGAGAAAAAAGGGAAAAAAGTAAAAAAAAAATGAAAGAAAAAAAAAAACAAAAAAACAAACAAAGGGGATTTTTTTTAAAAAAAAAACCTTCGTAAGGAACCCTCACAAAGGTGTTTTTGTGGGACGAATCAAAGAAAAAAATTATTCATAAAGGGCGAAAAATCTAAAAAAAAAAAAAAAAAAAAGCGATTTTCCCTCCCCCCAGGGAATTACTTTTCGGTTTATTTTGCGTTTTGGTTTCTTCCCTCAGGGGGGGGGGGACGCTCGCTCGCGGGTTTTTAAACCGCTGGCTGGAAAAAGGTTTTAAAAAAAAGTGCCCTTTGTTTTGGTTTTTTCATTTTGGTTGTTTGGCGGATTGGCAACTTGTGGGGGAAGGGAAAGATGAGGAAGGGGGACGGAAAGGGGTTCGGGAGGGGATAACTTTGCTTTAATATTATATATATTATATAGATATTATAATAATAATATTATATATATTATGTTATATATATATTAGTATTTATATTTATATTATATAAATTATATATATAATATATAAATATTGGTATATATTAATATGTATTATAAAATGTATATTAATATTATTTACACATATATAAATATATTTAGAACAAATAATTTTATAATATATTTCTATATATATTAAATTATTATATATTATTATTATTATAAATATATATAAATATTTAATTATAGATTTAATTTATATATTTTATTACACACCCCCCCCCCCACAACACCCCACCAAAACCTCCCCCCCCCCCCCCCCCCAACAAACCCCCACCACACACAACAACCACCCCCCCCCCCCAACCCACAATAAATATAATATTATTATATTAATATATAATTATAATATTATATTATATTATTATAATTAAAGTTTTATAAAAATTTTACCAAGAAAAACCAATATTTTTACAATTTAAACCCATTATTATTTTTCCCCCCCGGCGGTGTGCCCCGCGTGGGTTAGGAGCCATTTCGGGACTCAAGGGGGGGGGGGGGGGGGAACTATCACGACGGTGGGGGGCCAAAATCTGAGTTCGAGGGGGGGGTTCGAGTTCAAACCGGAACCCCCCGGCCCGGCGTTGTTTTTTTTCCCTTGCAAGGGAAAAAAAAACTTCCCCCCCCACCTCGATTTGGGGCCTTACCTAAAGCCCCCCCACTGGGTGGCCAAAGGGGGGGCCAGGGGCCCCCAAGTTCAAAGTTTTTGGCTGTCCCCCAAAACAAGGCCGATTAAAAAATAAGAAGAAGGGGAATTTTGATTCCCTAAAAAGTACCAACCGGGGGCCACTCTCCGTGGGGAAAAGGGAAAAAAAACTTTTGGGGGGGGGGGGAACCCTAAAACCCACGGTACTCACAACCTCCAAAGGGGGGGAGGGGGCCAAATTTCACCAACCCATGGAAAAAAAAAAACTACAAAAATTAAAAGGTTAATCCATGCTGTTTTTTTGGGGGGGGGGGGGACCACGCCGGGCTTTTTCAAAAAAACATTTTTTGAACCTTTACCCCGTTAAAAAAAATAAAAAAAAAAAATTACATTTTACATTTATTGTTTAATTATGGTTGTTTGGGTATGTGTTTTTCCGTATAAAATTCCATTTCCAAAAAAATTCCTGGGGGGTTTTTTTCCACCCTTTTCCCCGTTTAATGGTTAATTCCTCAAGGGGGCCTTTTCCATCACAAAAAAAAAACCTCCGCAGCCTCGCAAAGCTCCCCCCCACAACTCCAACCTAATCTCCACAAAGGGTTGATTTTTCCCACGGGAGGGCAAAAGAAAGCTTCTTTGGAGGGCGCTGAGCAAGCAAAAGGGGGGCCCCGTTTTATTCAAGACAGGGAAAAAGTTAATATACTCACGCGGGGGGAGTTCCGCGGGTGCAATTTCGTGTTTCCTCTCTCCGGTTGTTTTGATGGGGGGCCTGTTTGCAATTTTCTTGGGTTGGCGTTGGGAGAAATGGGGGGGGAAAAAAAAAAAAAAACAAAAAAAAAAAAACGGGGGGTTGCGGTGGGGACCACCCTCTATTTGGGTTTTCCTTTTTTTTTATTTTTCTTCGTTCTGTTGTTTTTTGTTTTCCGTATGGGGGGGGGGGGCCCCCCCGTGTGAAGTTTGGTGATTTTTCACAAAAAAATATTATTATAAATTTTATATAAATATTAATATTATGTATAATAATATATAACTTTTGGTTAATAATAATATATTAATATTAATCTGTATATATATTGTAATTTAATAATTAATTATATAACAATTAAGGGTTATAATATATAATATTTATAATTATAATTAAAATAAAATTTATATATTTATATATTAAATTTATTATAAAAAATTAATTATAATTTTTTTTTTTTTTTTTTTTTTTTTTTTTTTTTTTTTTTTTTTTTTTTTTTTCGGGAAAATTTCATTTTTATGGTTGGTCTTCTTCAATTGTGTAATCAAAATTTTTACCATTAAGAATTGTTTTATTTTTTTAAGCAGCAAAAAAATTCTCCATCTTCTCTTTTTTTTTTTTTTTTTTTTTTTTTTAAATCCCCCCCCCCACTTCCCCACCCATTCCGCTGGGGACCTCAAAGGGGGGATTTCAATTGTTCAGAATTTATGATAAAACTTTTTTTTTAAGAATTCAAAAAAAAAAAATAAAGCCAGGGAAATTCCCCTTTTTCAAGTATTTAATTGGATCACGTGTTAAAAATTGGAAAAAGGACATTTTGCAGAAAAAAAAAAAAAAAAAAAAAAAAAATTTTTTACTACTTTGATCCATTATATGAAGCTTTGAAAGGGTTTTTTGGCTGTTTTTCTAAATAAGGGGGGATTACAATTCGGCCCCAATAAACCCCCTGTTAAAATAAGGGGGACTCGATTACGTATATAGGGGGAACCACTTTTCAATAAAAATTGCAAAAAAAATTCCCCTTGGCTATGAAATTTTTTTATTTACCTGCTTAGCTGTAAAATTTTTGGGAAAATTACTGGAATTGGGCAGTTTTCCCCACAAGAGGGCGAATGGTATGGAAAAAGGGGAGGGTTCGGGGACATTTTGAAAAAATGGACTTATTGGGGGCTTTTACGAGGGTTTTATTCCAATGATTTATTATTTTTTTTTTTTTTAAAATCTATCTAAAAATTATTTTTTTTTGCTTTTGTTGTTGTTCTTCTGTCTGAAATATTAAATATGTTTATTTTCATTAAAAATTGGAAGATTTTCTTGGAAATTTTTTCCTAAAAATTTCACAAATGAAAAAGGGGAATTTTTTTTTCTGTATTGATTTTTATGTAATATGGTCTTTAATACCCTACTTATAACTTTTTATTTGAATTCAAAAATTTCCAAAAAAAATTATTTTGTTTTCTTTTTCTCCTTTTTTTATTTTTCCAAAGTTTTTTTCTTTCTTTCTTCCTCTCTTTTTTTCCCTTCTCTTCTTCTCTACTTTCTCCTCTTTTTTTCCCCCAAATTTATTTTGGTTCTTTTCTCCTTCCTTTTTCCGCTTTTTCTCTCTCTTCTCTCCTCTCTCTCTCTAAAGACAGGGAGGAGGGGGGGGAAACCCGTGAAAAAAAAAAACTGAGGAGGGGGACGAAAGGGGAGTTTCCCAAAGGAGGACTTTTTTAGGGAATGGGCACCGAGGGGATGGGGGACTTGGATGGGACCCAAGGGCGGGGAAAAGAAAAAAGATTTGAGAGGGGAACGGTCTCTGGAGCCAGAGAACACGGAGGGGAGGGGGGGGGGGGGGGGGGACTGGAGAGGGGGGGGGGGGGGGGGGGGGGGGGACTTAAAGGGAGGGGGGACTTGGGCAGAGGGGGGGGGGGGGGGAACCCGAAAAGGGGGACCCCCAAAGCGGAAGGGGGGGGGGGGGGGACAGTAAAAAGGCAGGCAGGAGGGAGGGGTTTATTTAAAGGTCCTGGGAGGGACGGGGTTTCTTAGGCTTTAGGGAAACCCAAAGGGGGGGGTGGCCCTTAGGAAACTTTCGTTTGGGATGGCCCGGCTAGAGTGGTCTGGGGAAACCTTAAAAAAAAAACCAGTGGGTTTCCTTTTAATTGGTTTTTTTTCCGTTTTTTTAAAACACATTTAAAAAGGGTTGTTAAAAATTTAAAGGTTTTCATTTTAACCAACATTAAACTTGCATTTTACTTATAATTATTATTAAATATAATGTATTATATATGTTTTAACACACACCCACACCCCCCCACCCCCCACGCCCCCCACCCCCCACACAAACCACCACACAACCAACCAACCCCACATACCAACCACCACACCACCCCACAACCCACAATATAGTGTGAATATAATATAAAAATATGAAGTGTATTGTTTATATATAATATATTTATAAAGATATTATATTATTTAATTAAATTATATATATATTATATATATTTATTAACATGGGTGTTTTTGCGTGTGGTGGTTTTTGGTGTGTGGTGTTTGTTGTTGTTTGGTTGGTGTTGTGTTGTCGGTTGTGTGCTGTGGGTTTTTTTTACGCGGGTGGGTGTGGGGGTTGTTGTTTTGGGTGTTTGTGGTGTGTTGTTGTGTGTGTTTGTTGTTGTGGTGGTGGTTGGTGTGTTTGGTTGGGGGGGGGAGGTGGTTGTGTGTGTTTTGGCGTGTTGTTGTGGCCCGTGGTGTTGTGTGTGTGTTTTGGTAGGTGTGGTGTGTTTGGGTGTTTGTGGGGCAGTTAGGAAAAAAAAAAACCCCACGGTTAAAAAAAAAAAACAAAAAAAACGAAAAGGCATTTTTCCGATTTATGTATTCTAAATAGGGGGGACGGGGATATTCTTATTTGTGGTTTCCAATGTTTCAAAAGCTCCCCCCCCCCCACTGTTTATAAATTGGATAAAAATTGCGTTGAAAAAACATAACCTGCCCCAAATTAAAAAAATTGGGTTAAATTCCCCTTTCAAAACAAAATTACTTTAGTGAATTTATAACCAGGGACAATTTGAAACGGGAAAAAAAAAAAATTTTAAATTCGTTCACCAAAATTAAAAACTGAAAAAACAATTTCTTTTCCAATCTTCGTTTGGGTTAAAAAATCTATGATGAAAAACAAAAATTACATAAAAGGGTTGTGATAAAAAAACTGGATTATTTCTCTCTCTTTCTTCTCCCTTCTCTCTCTTTCTTCTCTGCTCTCTCTATCATATATATATTAATAAAATTAATATTAAATATATATATAATATTAATTATTATATATATATTATTGTATTAACATATTATTTTTTAACCCCCCAGGACCCAATTTGGTAAATGTGTTTTGCAATTTATTTGCGAGTTTGTATTGGTTTGGTTTGTTGGTGTGTTGTGTGGGTTTGTGGTGTTGGTTGTAGTTGTTGGTGTTGTTGTGTTGGGGTTTTTTGTGTTGTTTTGTTGTGTGTGTGTTTGGTGTTTGTGTTGTGTGTGTGCCATTTTGGGGGGCATAATATGTATATTTTATTAACATATAAAAAAAACATCCGGGCTGTTAAACAAAAAAAAAAACAAAAAAGCCCCCCAAAAAGGGGGGGTGGACTATGACCGGCGGGGTTTTCATTTTTTCCGGCTTTGTGGGCGAACCCTTGGGGGGGAAGGGAAAAAAGCCGAAAAAAACTAAAAAAGGAAAAAAAAAAGAGGGAAACACACCACAACACAAAACCAACCCAACAACATTTTTGGCCACCCCATACCCCCATACCCCAAACAACCACCACCACCACCCAGGGGACAAAAAAAAAAAACAAGGAAGTCAATCTCTTCTGGAAAAAAAAAATTAGGGGGAACAAAAAAAAGGTGGGAAAAACGGGCTCCTGAAGATGAAAATGGGGGGAAACCAAATCGGTCATCACGAAAAAAATGAAAGGGTTTTTGAAAAAAAACAAAAAAAAAAAAAAAAAAACGTGTGTGTGTTTGTGTGTGGGTTGTGTGTTATATTAATATATTATATATATATTATATATATATATATTATATTTGATATTTTATGATATATATTAATTATTAATGATGATATATATATTAGATATTTAACAATGTAATTGTTTAATTTAATTTAATATTTTGCAAGGGGTGGGGGGATTTAATTCTGGTTGGAAAAAAAAAAACACCTTCAGGTTCTTTACTGATTTACTGGTTTTTTTCCACCCAAAAATATTTTAAATATTTTGGTCTGGGCGTATTAACAGTGGTTAAAAAACAAAAAAAACAAAAACCTGTTTTTTTTAAAAGGGGGCGGCAGGGGGAGTTTTTTTTTCCTTCCTCAGGTTAGTTGGAAAAGGTGGACTTGGCGCAGTGAGAAAGGAAGGGCCTTGGGGGAATTTCCACTTCAAAAAAAAAAAAAAAAACCTTTTTATTTTTTTTTCTTTTCCTGACCAAAAAAACAAAAAAAAAAACCTCTTCCACCAAAAATGGGAAATTTAAAATACAGAACACAATTAAGTTAGGGTAAAGGGGACCAAGAAAAAAAATGAATCCCCCCCCCCATTTAGGTTTTTGAAAAATGTGGTTGTTACCAGGGAAACGGAGTAACTTTTGGCCGTTATTTAAAGCTGGGACAGAGAAGGAAGTGGTGAGGGAATGATTGAAGTGTGAGGGGGGAAAAAAATAAAAATAAAAAGACCCGGGGTGGTTTTTGGACAATCTTGGAAAACAGGAGGGGAAAAATTTAAAAAAGTTTATTTTTTGTCATTGTGGAGTTTATTTGAAAAGTGAAAAAAAAAGTATGTGGGAAAAAAAAAAAAAAAAAAAAACTTGCCTGACCCAGGGGATGGGTTGATAGAAAACAGAGGGAAAAGAGGGGGCAAAACCGGAAGGGACCAAGGGGGGGGAAACTGGGAAGCGGAGGGGGGAACAAAAACATTCCAAAAGGTTGATATTTGGGCGGGCTGTCGGAAGGTTACAAGTGAAACAGGGGAAAAAAAGCGTACAAGGGAAATCGGAGTTTTTAAGGTGGGTCAAAAAAGGGGGATGGTGGAAAGTCTGGTTCCACGGGGGGCTCAGACATGGAAAGGGGGCAAAAAAAAAAAAAACCCGTTTTTTAATTGATTGGGGATTTTGATGGATATAAAATAATGGTATATAATAATGTATATATATGGTGTATAATAATATAATGTATTATATATTTAATAATTAATATATATAAAAAATATATTAGTAATATAATATATATATTATATATAAATTTGGCCAAAAAACACCACCCCCACCCCCACCACCCCCAACCAAAACAACCCCACCACCACCCCCCACCAACCAACCAAACACAAACACACCAACAACAAACCCCCACATTTACCAAACCCCCAAACAACCGCCCCCACCACCAAAAAAAAAAAAAAAAAAAAAAAAAACCCCACACCACCCCCACCCCCCCCCACCACCACCCACCCCCCCCCACCAACACAACAACCCCATTATATAATAAATATTAAATTAAGATATATATTAAATTAATTAATATTATAATTATATACATAAATATATATTTATAATATAATATATATTATATAAAAAAGAGGAAGAATATTAAGGGGAGAGGGGAGGGGGGGAAGGGGAGGGAAGGGGAGGATTAATAAAATTTTCAGGTGAGGGAGGGGGATCGAGAGGGGAAGGAGGTGGGAGAGGAGGAGGTGCAGGGAAGAGGGGGAGGGAGGAGGGGAGGGAGGGGAGGGAGGGAGGGGAGGGGTAGAGGGGAGGGAGCGGAAGGGGAGGAGGGAGGGAAAAGGAAGCTCCTTTAAAAAAGAAAGGCAAAGGAAGCCCAAAAAAATTTGATTTGGGGAAAAAAAATTTTGTATTTTTTGGGGAACAAAAAAAAAAAAAAAAAAAGAAAAAAAAAAAAATTGGGGGCCGTCACAAAAAACGTGTGGAGGAGGGGAAAGAAAAAAAAAAAAAGAAAACCCAAAAGGGTAAACAGTTGGGGGCCACAGGGCAGTCCTTAAAATTGTATTTCTCGGAAAATTTAAACTTAAATTGGGCTGGGGGACCCCTCCCGTTTTCCCCAGCAACATAATAAACCGCCTTAACCTTATTGACAGGCCGAAAAAAAATGGCCTGGGGATTTTGGCTGTTCTCAAAAAAAAAAAAGAGGGACCAGGGAGGAGGGGGCCTGGGGAAATGGGGAAAATTATTGCGGGCCCGCTCCCTTTCCTTTTTTTCCTTCTTTCTATTTTTTTTTTTTCCCCCTCTTCCTTTCTTTCTCTGTTATATTATAATATTATATATATTAATAATATTATAAAATCTCAATTATATATATACTTATTTAATAAATATTGTATTTTAAATATATAATATTTGTATATATAAAAATAATTTTTTTTGTTTTTTTTTTTTGTTTTTTTTTTTTTTTTTTTTTTTTTTTTTTTTTTTTTTTTTTTTTTTTTTTTTCAGGGGGGGGGGAACATAGGCCTCTTTTTCTCCAACATTTTCCATTTTTACTGAAAAAAAAAAAGCGGTTATATGGGCCAAAGTGTTCACCCGTTTTGCCTGATTGGATTGCCCTTGCCTAAATTCCAAAAAAAAAAAAACCCCCCGCGGTTTGTGCACCCCCAACCCCACACAACACCCACCACCCCCCCCTCTCTCCCACACATTTACCCAACCCACCACCAACAACCTGAATGTGGATAGAGAATTAATTATTATATAAATATTATATATTATTAAATATTATATAATAAATTATAATAAATATTTAAAAAAAACACACCACAGCCATTTTTTACCATGTTTTTTTTTCAGATTTGGCGGGAGTAAAAAAAAAAAAAAAACAAAACAGGGGGGGGAAACAAAAAAAATTTGGATAACGAAAAAACTTTGTTCTTTATTGGGGGGGGGGACTGGAAAAAAAATGATTTAATTTCAAAAGATATTAATGAAATTTCGGTTTTATCTTTCTCTGTGGGGAAATTTTTTACAAAAAAGGATACACTGAAAAAATGTATTGGGGAAAAAAAAAACTGGGAAGTTAAAAAAAGGCATATTGAAGGCCTTTCCCACATAATCTAAAAAAAAATCGCCAGGACAAATTATTAACAGTTAAAAAAAAGGGGGAAAAAATTTAAAAAAAAAAAATAACAGATGAGCTTACAAAAAAAAAACGTCATGTGCTATTTTTTTTCAATCCCTTGAAAAACAAAAAAACTTTGGAAAATACCAGGGGGGGGGGCCTTACCATTAATTTATTTTTTTGTCAATTTAAAGGATGGGCCCAGTTTAAAAAAAAAAATTCAAAAACATGGATTTACGTTGAAAAAAAAAATATAAAAAAAAAAAATATAAAACTTTACAGAATTTTTTGCAAGTTTTATTTAACAAAAAAAAAAAAAAAAAAAATGTTTGCCCAAAAATTTTCATTTTTAATTTCTGTATATTTTAAAAAACATTCCAGGGAGAATTTACATTGAAAAAAAAAAGGGCTAAACAAATTCCCCTCCCCCCCCTAAACATAAAATGCACATGCCCCACACAACCCAACCCACCACACCCAAAACACCCCAACCACCACACACAACCACACCAACCAAACACAACCACACCCCCCCCACCCCCCAACCCCCAAACCCCCAAACAACCACAAAACCCCCCACACCACCCACCACGTCCTTTATTAGTGTGCCCTGCCAAATAGCATAAAAAAATCGACACAGAAAACAAAGGCCACGATACCCCCACCCAAACCACCTCCCAACCATCAAATGAGTCCCCTTTCGTCGGGGGCGGGAACGCCACCGAGAGCGGCAGGCGGCGTCGAGGCAGAGCAGAGTCACGGGCAATAAAATATTTTGAAGATTTTGAGCGTTTGGATTATTGCATCAGAGGCCGTGCAAAGAAATACAAATTGGCTTTTCTACTGGCGGAGCTGTGTCAATAGCATCATTCGAAGTTAGAATACTAGAAGATAAATTAAATAGCAATTTACGATAAGGCCCGGGCGATAGACCGTATATATGAGTATAAGCGTGGGTGTGTGTGTAGGCATGTGTTTAAATATATATATAAAATATATATATAATATATAAAATAATATATATATTTTAATATACATATATATATATGTGTGTGTGTGTGTGTGTGTGTGGTGTGTGTGTGTGTGGTGTGTGTGTGTGTGTGTGTGTGTGTGTGTGTGTGCGTGTGTGTGTGTGTGCGCTTTATATGTATGATAATATAATATAATATATATATATATATATGTATATATATATATATATATAATAATATATATATAATATATATATATAGGTATACATATATGTATATATATATATATATATATATATATTTTAATATAATATAATATATATATTATATATGTCCTGGGTAAGACAATAAACTGCACCCTGGGGTTCCCTTGAACAAGAATAACACCCTATTAGCTCCCCAAGCCAGGTCGCGGTGAAGCTGTCAGTGGATATCTGGTGAAAACACCTTCGGTTCTACTGATTACTGGTTTCACCAAACAATATGTCTGGCGTATTACAGTGTAACTGTTTCAAAGCGGCAGAGATAGTTCCTCCTAGTTAGTTGCAGACTGCGAGTTGAGAAGGAGCCTAGGGGATTCCACTCGACTTTTCTTTTCTCCTGACAAACCTCTATACCAATGATTAAATACAGAAATGATAATTCATATCACATCGCCCGTCGCGTGGGTTATCAAGGCAGCCAGGCTGACAATGTTAAACATGCCTCTGGAAGACAAAGAAGACCAAGAAAACATGTCCAATTAAGAAACACATTAAAAATCGGAACATGGAACGTAAGGAAAATGAAAGAGTTGGGTAAATTACATACTGTCTGTAATGAAATGGATAGATACAACATTCAATTACTAGGAATCAGTGAGACCAGTTGGAAAAGTAATGGAAGTTTCAAAACTAAAAAAAAACAAGAAAAGAAGAAGGAAATCATAGTCACGAAAAAAACTGCAAATGCACTAATTGGGTGCAGCTCAATGATCGCGTTATAAAAGCAAAACCTCATAACATTAGTATTGTACAATGCTACGCACCAACCAACATTGCAAGTGATGAAGAAATGGAAAATTTTTATAACACTCTCCAAGAAACTTTAGACACAATCCCTAACAGAGATGT
>NC_051391.1:37920541-37925190 GCF_015228065.2 Penaeus monodon
GAGAAAAAAAAAAGATGAAAAGAAGAGAGAGAAAAGAAAAATAGCTAGACAAGACAATGAGAAAAGAAAAGAAAATGAAGAAAAAAAAAAAAACAAACAAACAGATTTTTAAAATCGTAGACCCAAAGGTAAAGAAATTTAAAAAATTATTTCTAGCCAATTAAAGCGCTTTCAAGAAACTTCTTTTGGTTTTTTGTTCTTCCCGAGACGCTCGCTCGCGTTTACGCTGCTTGAAGTTAAGTGCCTTCGGGTTTGTTTTTCATTTGTTTTTGCGATTGCACTTGTGGAAGAAGATGAGGAAGACGGAAGGGTGAGAGGGATACTGCTTATAAATAAAATAATATATATATATATATATATAATATTATATATATATATATATATATATATATATATATATAAATATATGTATTATATATGTAAATATGTTTTTATATTACACATAATTATTAAAATATATATTATATATAATTAATATATATATATATATAATTAAATATATATATAATAATATATATTTATACACCCACACACACACGCCACACACACACACACACACACACACACACACCAAAACAATATATATTATATATATATATATATATATAATATTATTATATATATTTACACAACATAAAAATTAATATAGGGCCGGGTCCCGCGTGGTTAGGCATGGACTCAAGACTATCACGACGCAATCGGTCGAGGGTTGAGTCACGACCGGGCGCGTTTTCCCTTGGGCAAGGAATTTTCCCCTGTTTCCCTACTAGCCACTGGGGGCCAAGCAAGCCCAAGTAAAGTGCTGGCCCCAACCCGGGATAAAAAGAGAGAATGTTCCCCAAAAAGGGTACCCCCGGCACTCTCCTGGAAAGGAACGGGGACCCTACCACGTTTCTCACTCCCAAAAGGCCACAAACATGGAAATACAATTAAGTTCAGCTGTGACCACGGCGCTCAAAACAGAACCCACCGTTAAAAATAAAAAACATAATATGTTATGTGTGTATGTGTCCTAAATCATTACTGCCACCCTTTTTCCCTTTTGTTTTCCTCAGCCTTTCCATCACAAACTCCGCAGCCTCGCAGCTCCCACACTCACTAATCTCACAAGGATTCCCACGGAGGCAGAAGCGTCCTTTGAGCGAGAGCAGCAAGCCGTTATCAGACAGGAAGTTTAAAACTACCGAGTCCCTGGCATTCGTGTTCCCCCTCCGGTTTTTTTGAGGGGTTTGTTGCATTCTGTTGCTTTTGGAGATGGGGGAAAAAGTTGCGTACACCTCTATGGTTTTTTTATCTGTCTGTTTGTTTGTTTGTATGGGCGATTTTGGGGGGGTTTTCAATATATATATAATTTTATAATATTTTATATTATAATATATTATAAAATAAATATTATATTTTTATATATTTTATATATTATTTTTTAATTATATATATGTTTAAAATAATATATTATATAGAATTTTATATAATAATATATATTATATAATATATAATATATATATATATATATATATTTTTATATATATTATTTTTTTTTTTTTTTTTTTTTTTTTTTTTTTTTTTTTTTTTTTTTGTTTTAGGTTTTTGTTTTTTTTGTTTTTTTTTTTCTCAAAAACCACTCTTTTTTTTTTTTTTTTTTTTTTTTTATTTAATCGCTGGATTTCAGATCATTGCAATTTTTGATCTTTTTTTTGAACAAAATACCAGGAAATCCCTTTCAATATTTTTGAACTAAAATTAAAAGCATTGCGAAAAAAAAAAATTACGATCAATTTAGAGCTTTGAAAGGTTGGTTTTAAAAAGGATTAATTTCGCTACCCATTAAATAAATTTTTTACTATCATATTGTTTTGCCCCTTTTTTATAATTTATTAATTAAAATGAATGCATTTCCCCAAGAGGGTTTGGGGGATTGGAATTTTTTAAAAAATTATTTTTTATTCATAATTTTTTTTTTTTTTTTTATTTATTTTTCTTTTTTCTCTTCTTTTTTTTTTTTTTAAAAAAATTGGTCCCTTTCCTTTTTTTCGTTTTTTTTTTTCTTTAACAAATTTCTTTTATTTTAAAAACAAAACCCAAAAGGGCCCCCCCCCCCCCAAGTTTTTTTTGGGGGGGTTTTTTTTTTTTGGGGGGAAAAAAACCGAGCCGGGCTGAGAACCGAGAGATGAGAACGAGGAGAAGGGCCAGAGAGAAGGAAAAAGGACTGAAGAGAGAGACTAAGAGACTGAGAGACCGAAAGACCAAACGAGAGTAAGCGCAGAGGAGGGTTATTAGGCGCCCTCTAGGTTGGACCAAAAAGGGGGGCCCCGAACTTTCGTTGATGCGCCCCAGAGTGGTTGGGGCCTAAAAGTGTTTTATGGTTTTTAGTTTTAAAAAAAAGGGTTTTTAAATATTATTTTAAACCATATTGATAATTATATATATAAATATTTTATATATGTCCCACACACACACACACAACACACACACACACACACACACAACACCACACACACACACACACAAAAAAAAAAAAAAATAGATAAATATTATAATATATATATTTTATAATATATAATAATATAATGTGGGGGGTTTTTTGTGTTGTGGGGGGGTTTTGTGAAAAAAACACCCCCAAACAATCCCATCCCAACCCACACACAGAAAAAACAGAATCAATGAAAATTTTAGACAAGTGAAGGCGAAGAAAAATGGAAAATCGTTCACACGAAAAAAAGGGAAAATAAAAGTGGTGTGTGTGTGTGGGTGTGTATTTAATATAATATATATATATAATTTTATATTTTATATATAATAAAATATATATATATATATATAATATATATATATATACATTTTATGTATAAAAAGGGGCAGGGGATATTGGTGAAAACCCCTTCAGTTCTACTGATTAGGGTTTTCACCAAAAAAAATATGTCTGGCGTATTTCAGTTTTTAAACTGTTTTAAAGCGGCAAGATTTCCTCCTGTTAGTTGGAACTGCGATTGAGAAGGAGCCGGGGGGAATTTCCACTAAACTTTTATTTTCTCCGGGAAAAACCCTTTTAAACCCCAAATGTTTAAATACAGAAATAAGTTAGATTAGAAAAGGGAAAATTTGATCAAATTTTTGAAAGGGGTGGGTGTTACAGACAAAGAAACTCCCGTATTAGCGGGACAGAGAAAAAGATGAATGATGAAGTGCTGAAAAAAATAAATTGTAAAGCCCGGTTTGTTTGAAATTTTTAAAACCAGGGGGGGAAATTTAAAAAGTTTATTGGTCAGTAAATGAAAAGGGTAAAAGTTTTGAAAAAAACCTTGCTGACAGGGAGGGTTTGATAGGAAACAGGGGAAGGGGCAAACCAAAAGAAAAGGGACTGAGCGAAAAACATCAAAGATTTTGGCGGGCTGTCGATGGTACAAGTGGAAAGAAAAGGGGAAGATCGATTTTTATTTTGGGCGAAGGTGGTGGAGAGGCCCCGGCTGCCCCAGACATGAGCAAACCGTTTTGGGATGATGTATAAAATGGATATATAGGGAATATATGGTATAATATATGGTATTATTATATATATAAAATTTTATATATATAATAGATATAGGAAAAATGCAAACAAAACACACAAAACACACACACCAAAACACACACCCCAAAACACACCATACACAAAACGCACACAAAACACCACCCCCACACAAAACAAAACACACACACAATTTTATTATATATATTTATTTTATATATATAAATATATTTTAATTTTTATTTATATATAAAAGGGGAGAGGGGAGAGAGACCCCCAGAGAGAGAGAGAGAAAGGGGGGGGAAAAGGGAGAGGGAGAGGGGGAGAGGGGGAGAGAGAGAGGGAGAGGGAGAGGGAGAGGGGAAAAGGGGGAAAAGAGGAGAGAGAGAAAAAAAGAAAGAAAGCAAGGGGGACAAAAAAAAAATTTGGGAAAAAAAGATTTTGGGAAAAGAAAAAAAATGCCCTTTCCCAAAAGGGTGAAGGGAAGAAAAAAACAAGACAGTGCCACGTCAGCCTTAATTGTATTCTCGAATTCAATTAATGGCGAGTCCAGCACCTATTAAGCCTTACCCATTTACAGCGAAAGGGCTGATTTTGCCTCCCCCTTCCAAAAAAAGGCCCGAAAAGGTGGAATGAATTATGCGCCCCTCCTTTCCTTTTTCTTTTTATTTTCCCCCCTCCCCTTTTTTGGGATAATTTTAAAATATTAAATATATATATATATATAATATATATATATATAAAATTAATATATAATATATTTTTTTTTTTTTTTTTTTTTTTTTTTTTTTTTTTTTTTTTTTTTTTTTTTTCAGGACAAGGGCCTCTCTCAAATTTTATTACTGAGCGGTTTTTATGGCAGTGTCACCTTGGTGATTGGATTTCCCTTCCCCCTCAACCGCGGGTTTTTTTTTTTTGCCCACAAACACACACACACACACATACACACACACCCCAAAATTTATTTTATTAATATTATTATATTAAAATTAATATATAAAATTTTATATATATATAAAACAAAAGAAAACATGCAGATTGCGAGAAAAAGACAAAATGATTACGAAACTTTGGTTTTTTTGTGACTGAAATGATTCATCAGATTATGATTTCGTTTTTTCTTCTTTTTTGAAAAATTAAAAAA
>NC_051391.1:37930290-37932790 GCF_015228065.2 Penaeus monodon
GTTGGTGGATCTTGTTTTGGTGACGTCATTCAAAGGATGCGTGGATGCTGCGGTCTGCTTTTCTCGTGTATCTTCTCTGTCTACTCTGTGTCTTTCTCTGTCTGTCTATCTATGTCTCTCTCAACTAAGCAATCTCACTCTCCTCCTCCCCCCCCCCCCCCCCCCCCCCCCCCCCCCCCCTCCCCCCTCTCTCTCTCTCTCTCTCTCTCTCTCTCTCTCTCTCTCTCTCTCTCTCTCTCTCTCTCTCTATCTATCTATCTATCTATCTATCGGTCTATCTATTTTGCTTTCTTTCTCTTACTCTCTCTCCTCCCTTCCCTCCCTTCCTTCCTCCCTCCTTCTCTTCCTTGCTCTCTCCCTCCTCTCCCTGTCATTCTCTCTCTCTCTCGTTCCTTGTAGTTTTGACACCAAGGTATGAATATCTCAAATTTAACATTAGGCGAGAAAAAGTCAAAAGCCTCTCCAGAATACGCGGATCCACCACGGCTGCAAGCGATTCCATTGCAGCACTTGCAACAAGAAACGAAGGCAATCATTATCTCGCACGGAGCCACCGTCCACAGCTCATGACTGCGACAAGATACTTATACTTGTGAGTGCTTTTATGGGAGGGGGTATTTTGGCTTGCAGAGATTCAGTATGTCACTGGTGCATGCAATTAAAAGCACTTAATATTATGCACACACACACACACACACACACACACACACACACACACACACACACACACACACACACACACACACACACACACACACACACACACACACACACACGCACACACTTTCTTTCCGCGAAATAAACCGAAGAGTAATCGACAAACAAAAGTACCTTAAAGGAAAGCCGCTGTATTATCCTCCTCATCGTCACAATTATCCTCCATGAGTAATCGTCACCCCCCCCCCCCCAGGCTGTCATCGATCCCACAGACGGCGGCGGGAGACATCGAGAGCCTCGTGATGGCGCTCGCCCTCTCCCCTCTGGCTGGCGCTTGGGCTTCCCCGCCTCGCCCTCGAACGGATTCCCGGCGCAGGGAGAACGGGAAGGGCGATACACACACACACACACACACACACACACACACACACACTCTCTCTCTCTCTCTCTCCCTCTCTCTCTCTCTCTCTCTCTAATATATATATATATATATATATATATATATATATATATATATATATATATATATATATATATATATATATATATATATATATGTATTTATTTATATATCTATTTATATACACATGCTCACGACACTACATATCCACGCCCGCACGTAAAGTGCCCGAGTGCGGTCCGTGGCCGCGGCTTGTCGGGCAACCACTTAGCTCAAAATTGGAAGGAGTCGTTGTCATTTTTCACTTTGACAGCGATATTACCCGCGTTGCCGTGATGCTTCATGCAAGGGCTATATACTCTCCAAGATTTTTCTTATGGCCTTTTTCTTATATGTATATGTGTTTAGCAATCTTCAAGAAATGATCATAATTTGTAAATGTTTTCTTCTTTTCTTCACTATATAGGCAATTGTAAATGGTAACCCCATAAAAATGCGTATGCCCTGACTTTTACGTGGCAGTCACTTGAATAATCAGAGCATCATAATACGAAAATGAAATGAAATAAATAAAATAGTATACAATGAATTCTCATCACGGGAAAAAAAACGCAGTAAATTTGCACAATAAATGAGAAAACTAAATCCACTTGTTTAAAATTCATTGTTATTGCAACTGAGGCCTGCGTCACAACCTACTATATTATTATAAATACCACGATTCATCAATCACTCTGTTGACACTCTACTTCATTATGTAAAACCGACAGCAATCTTAACAAAAACGTTTTGGCGCTGCAAGAAGAGCGCAAACGTAGTCACTGCAGCTGTGACGATCCCACTGAATAACAGTCGTCTCTCTGTTTATAACAAGTGGGCTCGGCATGTTGATTCCTTAATTCCAAATCATCATATTGCCAGATTTTTAACCTTGCAATAGCTATGAATCCGAACAGAGAACTTTCAGTGCCTTCCTTAACGTGTATAGAATAAAAAATCGTATAGAAGAGCTTCAGTACACATTTATGGCTCATGCAGTAGCTGCTGCGCACGTGAGCCCACAGTATAGACCACCAAGTTATACCTCCTGTAATGCGAAGCAGAGTTGGGCGTTCGGAGGCAATGGCCCGCACTACCTATCTCATGGACCAAGAACACTGGAGAGTGGATGCTGCCAGGAGATCTAAATGAGCAGTCTCGATGCCTTACTGATGACATCCTTCAGGTTTGTACCTTGTGGACGTAAAGTGCACCCTCTCGGAATCACAAAACCAAGGTTATCGGCTAGTCTCTTGGCAGTTTCAGATACAAGCAATACAAAGCCTGAATGCAGTGTAAGAAAATCCCAACTTATACTACCTTCGCCAGTGGCCGTAAAAACCTGAAACAAGCTCAGCATAAGCCTATAGATCAATGAGTGAGAGATAATAGAAAATTAGTCGT
>NC_051391.1:37952790-37955290 GCF_015228065.2 Penaeus monodon
TGCATGTATCTTGCATATCTGAATGTGACTGCCATGATATGTCCTCAACATATAATCCTTATCAAACACACACATCGACTATTTATTTCTCAAACACCGAACGCAATAAAATCCATCAAACAGGGAGCACGACCTTTCCACCCCGCTCTAGTCCAAAGGAAACCCAACTCCCCATCTCTATGAATGCCTTAAAGCAAGCACTTACCGCCTACCCTTTTGTACAGACAGAGGGACAACGCTTCACATTTTCTTAGCGTTTTAGGAGGACGCTTTTGTTCATGTCTCTTCAAAAAAGGTCAAGACGCAAGATTTGATTTGATTTGATTTGATAAATTTATTACGTCCAGTGGACGACAAACAATTATACAGAGAAGTACATGGCTGTGTCCCTCAGGCACGTTGTAAACTATATATGTATACATATTTATATGAATATGCATACTCACTCGCACTTACACACACACACACACACACACACACACACACACACACACACACACACACACACACACACACACACACACACACATATATATATATATGCACGCAGAGAAACAAACATGAATGGCTAATATCCACCAAGAATAGTTATCACTTTGCAGTAAGTATTTACAAACATGAATGAGATCCTGTCCCTGGGAGAGGAAGCCTTTCACTACGGGGCACTCCAGACAATGATGGTGAAGAGTTTTGGCATTGGGAAGGTCGCACAATTTGTAGGACGAATAATGAGACACCTGCCACACTGGCCGGTACCCCAACCGAAGCCTCGTACTCACCTCATTGTGTCTGCGTATCGTGAGCTCATGGCGACGGTATTTGTATGCACAGTTCACAAAATTTTCGTAGTGGAGGATGGAAACACTGCTATCCTTTTCTATATTCCTACGGTTCACTATTAATGCATGATATTCAGACTATATATTTTTTTCTGTAACAACGGAGGGAGGGGGTGGCATGTATATCAGGCATGTTCAGGGCACAAGCAGTCTTTGCAAGACTGTTCACAGTTTCATTGAATTGGCCGCGAGCCCAACGCTCGAAGGCATCCATAAAAAACACACAGCAAGAGGTCTATCGTGGGCTATGGCGAGTTTGGAAAGTATTCTATGCACAACACTGCGACACAAAGTTCTTACAGATGTGAGGGCGTGAAGGGCAAACTGGGAGTCACAGATCACAACTCAGTTCAGGTCCCTCTGAGTGAGGAGAATGACAGCATCCAGGAGGCCATGAAGCTCACAGTAGCTAGAGCTTGGGGAATTGGGTAATCTGCGGCCAACTCATCCGCTACCCCTTGGCACACGCCGCGCTCCCGTCTGCCTGCAGAAAGCCGTCGAAGTAGAGGTGGTGGCAGCGGGAACAGATGTAGACACTCTGGTGATGGCCTCTAGTGCCAGTTGCTTTTGCTGGAGTGGAAGGTCTGCCTTGGAGGTTGGATTGAAGGAGACCTCTGGATGATAGTAAACCAGGATCATTTTCTACTGCAAGGATATCAATATCGAGTCTATGGAGGCTGGTGCATACAGTGTTAATAAGGTTACGGCCACCCGGCCGAAGATTAGGTCTACGAATATCTGGATCAAGTGATTCCCTGATGACTGTGGAGTTGTGAGGTGAGACGGGTGGAATAGTATGTTTTAGACATCTTTCCCCGAAAATTGATGGAAGGGACTAGATAACCGCTGTGCAACAGGAGGGTACAAAGTTTAGTCAGACATGATATCAATCACCTGGTGGAGCAGACAACAGGATAAACCGCTCCAGTGCATCTAGGCTTCGGTTGGGAAGGTGCAAGACGCTCTGTACGACATAGGTGGTCCTAAGGACAAGTGGCAGCTGGCATCTGCTGGGGTGACGCTGACTCGTAAGTCGATCCAAGTGAGGTCCGTGACAATGAGGGAAGCTCCTGCTGCATGGTGGAATCGTACAGTGCTTCCTGGGACTGTAAGTAGGAGTAAATTCTGCTATTTTCTGGGGAAGATGACGAGACCACAGGCGGCAGATGAATCAGAAAAGGCGTGGAAGAGGAACTGGATATTCTGTGATTAATTAGAGTGGATGCAAACGTCATCTGCATAGCAGGTAACTGTAGTTCTGGGGATGTCAGCTATGAGAGAGAGTAAGCGGAGCATAAGAACATTAAACAGCAGTGGACTAAGAACACCACCTTGAGGAGTGCCTATTTCGAAACTTTTGGGTACACTACAGACGCCATTAAAAAGGACACAGGCAGTTCTGTTGCTGAGATAGCCTGGTATTCACTTTAGTAAACATCCCTTCACACCAAATTCCACTGGCTGATCAATGATCATCTTATTTGCTGTATCAAAAGCACTTTGAAGGTCTATGAATGCTACAACACTGGTGGGGGAGAGGCGGGTGTAAAGTTCTAGAAGGCAATGGTGTGTCCCTCGCCCTGGTAGAAAACCATACAGTCGATGTGAGAGCTTTGGGTTGCAGATGGAAGAGCAGACGGTTGAGTATGATGCATTCAAGT
>NC_051391.1:37960290-37962790 GCF_015228065.2 Penaeus monodon
AACATGTACGCACGTGTGTGTGTGTCTGTGTGTGCGTGTGTACGTTTCTTATTCATGTGTACGATTTTTTCTTTTTGAGTATGTTCGCATTTACATACACGTTTGTCTGTGTAAACACTATTACGCATTTATTTATGCGTAATTTATGCGTCTTATGTTTTTTGAGAAGAGAAAGCCTCATTGTCACCCATACAGAAGTGTCATAAGCAGGCATTTGCATATCTGCTGATGGCCATCTATGCCCGAGGAGGTTCCCTTCGTTCTTTTAGTAATAGAGCTTATTTTGTTTCTGTCAGTAAAACACGCCTTTCTTTTTTTTTCTCTAATGCTCATGTATAGTGCATACGTTCTGTTAGTTCTCTGTCATTCTTTAATGATGATTTATATCCGTTAATTCACACACACACAAAGAAACACAGAAACAAACAAACAAACAAGCAAATACATAATAAATTCATATCGCTTGATTTTTTTTTCTTTCTTTTTTGTACTGATTTTCAAATGTTTCTTGGATATGATTTTTGTCAGCGAGTTGTTGATTAAAACACACAATTCCTCTGGCAATTCTAATGAGTTTTAAAAAGTGATGCATCATAATACTTTATTTGCGTATTTTTCACTCATTCCGGAATCCAAATCTACAATGATATATTTTATCTATTCAGTCTTACCTGTTTATTTAAATATCTATCTATTTATCCCTTCTCTCTCTCTTTTATCTATCTATCTATTATCTATGTCTGTCTATTGTCTATCTATCTATTATCCATCTATATCTCTATTTCTCTATTATTTATCCATTTAGCTATCTATATATGTCCCTATCATCAATCTATCTATTGCCTATTATCTATCTGTCTGTTGTCTATTATCTATCTATCTATTATCTCGCTATCACTCCATTATTTATCTATATCTCTCTATCGCTCTATTATCTATCTATCTATGATTTATCTATCTATCACTTTATTATTTTTCGATTTCTCTATTATCTATCTATCTGTCTATTATCTATCTATCTGTCTATTATCTATCTATCTGTCTATTATCTATCTGTTTATTATCTATCTATCTATCTATCATCTATCTATCTACCTTTTATCTATCTCTTTATTCTCTATCTAACTATCTATTATTCATCTATCTCTCTATTCTCTATCTAACTATCTATTATTCATCTATCTCTCTATTCTCTATCTAACTATCTATTATTCATCTATCTCTCTATTCTCTATCTATCTGCTTCAGGATCTCCGCAAGTTTCCCCAGGAATCGCGGAGAGCAATGGCGACCAATCACACGTTCGAATCCCTGCATCCGGTCTACGCGAACGACTCCGCGAACGCCTCCACCTTCCTCGTTCACGAGTAATGAGTAGGTTATGAGGATTCGAGGATGCTGAGAACGACGGAGAGGCGATTACTGACGCACCTCATTCGATCGATCTGCTCGGGTCCCGAGTTCACCGGTCCGAGAGTGCAGGGCCATCAACGCTATCCTGCGGTCTACCCGAACATCCCGACCCTGCCGCCTTCGGGTTCAGGGAAAGGGCGAGGATAAGGAGTGGAGGAAGAGGGGTAGGAGGGGAATTGAGGTAGGGTTGAGGAAACAGAGGGGTCGGATGAGGAAATAGAGATGTGGAACGACGGTGGGAGGAAGTGAGTAAGGGTGAGAAAACGAGGGCTAGGAGGGGATGGATAGGGTGAGGAAAACAGAGGGATAGGAGGAGGAAATTGTGAGGATAGGGTAAGAAAATTGTGAGGATAGGTGAGGAAACAGAGAGGATAGGAGGTGGAAATTGTGAGGAAATGAGGAGGGAATAATGAGGATAAGATGAGGAAATATTGAGGAAAGGGGGTGAGAGTGAGGATAGGATGAGGAGATACTGAGGATGAGGAAAGAGTGAGGCTATATTGATGGAATTCTGAGGCAAGGGAGTAAAGGTGAGGAAAGTGTGAGTCAAGGATGAAGATAAGGGGAGAGAGAGGCGAGAGAAAGAGGAGAAGAAGGAGAAGGAGAGCCCGAGAGGGGAAAGGGGAAGCCTAAAGGGAAGGAATGAAAGGAGAGAGGGAAGGAGAGAGGAGGAGAGAGAGAGGAGAGAGGAGAGAGAGAGAGAGAGAGAGAGGAGAGAGAGAGAGAGAGAGAGAGAGAGAGAGAGAGAGAGAGGGTGGAAGACATAAGAGAAAGAGAAGAGAGAGAGAGAAGAAGTAGAGAAGAGAGAGAGAGGAAGAGAGAGAGAGAGAGAGAGAGAGAGAGAGAGAGAGAGAGAGAGAGAGAGAGAGGGAGAAAGAGAGATGAATAGAAGTTGGACATACCATTAAGAATATCAAGGAATTTAACTAGAGCACTAGATAATAAAATATTAGTAGAAATGAGAAAAAAATAGTGTTTATTCGTCATGTGCATGAAGGATAGTCTAGATATCACCCATTTTCCACCCTTTTAACCACACTCACGTCACACATGGACAACCAACTCAACAGTTTACATAATATCCAAA
>NC_051391.1:37972790-37977790 GCF_015228065.2 Penaeus monodon
CTTATGCCAGTGAGACCATACCACATAAGTTGGTGCAGAAATCTAATGACAATAATGTGCAGTATCAGCATTTACATATTCGAACAGCCTCTGGGTTTTTCTCTCTGTACAATGTATACGCAAGGTGTAGAAAGTTTCAGACTGATTCACTGCCCAACTTTCAGAATCACGGCACAATATGCATGGGAGATTTTAATGCTAGACATTATACATTTGGAGACAGTCAATGCAATGAAAATGGCGAAGAGTTCCAACATTTTGTGAACAATAGATCTATGACAGTATATGATACAGACAGGCAAACACATGTGGCGGGGGGCAGGCTAGATTATGTAATAGGAAGGGATCTTGTGCATGGAAACGTCAGAATCATGCATGCAACAGAGCTAATCAGTGACCACTTTGCAATAGTAACGAGATACGCTGTTGATAACACTCAGTCTGCAAAAAACAAATAGACTTAAAATTTCTATTCCTCCTTACATTGAGCACCACTTTAAATCACATATTTATGACTGCTATAACGATCACACAGTAACGAGTGTAGCTAAATTTTCCATGGACCTGAAGGAAGTGGTCACTGATTACTACAACACCTGGGTCTGTCCAAAGAAAACCTTCAAGAACAACAATTCCCAGCGCTCCAAACAACCTAAGTGGGTCGGTGACTCTACACTATTAAGGGAACAAAAGCGAGTTCAGGAGCTTTTAGATTTCTACAAGCAAGACAATGCTCGTGACAACCTTATTCAATTTCTTAGGGCTAACAAAAACTGGTTCGCAAAGAAAACCTCTTGAGCCGTTGTAATATTTATTTCAACCTGAAATATTATAAATGTTAATGTAAATGTTAATAACACATCATAAGCACTGACATTATCCACATATAGGGTTATCTTAAATAAACAATTCTGTAAGTACAACAAACCAAGTATACCATTTCTTTCTTGCTTCATACTTTAACATTTACAGTAGTTGAATTGTTTCTCATATGGATTTTTCAAATATTTTCTTATTCATCAAAATACAAGTACCATTGTGTTATACAATTCTACTACTCATATATTACACATTTATAATATACGACCAATCTACTCATTTATATGACATTCAATTCGTAACACCCCGGATTTCTAAGGCGAAATCCCAACTAGCCAGACCGTCACCAGCCACCCTTACTGTTGTCCTCTATAATATCATTATTTCAATGTTTTAAGTTTACTCAGCAAAAATTCCTTTCCTTCAATACACTGTAGATAGTTCACTGACAAAATCATATGATAATAGCTTTTAAAATCGTGTATAAATACCTGTAAACATATTCTAAACGCTTGTCCAGGTCTGCTCTCCAAAATCGACGCATGGCTTCCCTCTGCGTCACCACCAAAACAAGCAAAACAGAAACTATATGCGCAATGTATTGTTATAATGATCGCTTTTCTATTTATAATTCCTCTTACTATTAACATATATACTTCATCATTATGTCCAATAAAGAAAAAACAGAATCTTATAACACATATCCTCACATAGATTATACAAAAACCTACGGGAATTAAAAACTCATTTCATATATGAACACAGTTCCTACAAAGCATTGACAATAATACCTCAATGTCCGAGGTCTGGAAAAAAAATATCGACTCTCAGGCAAACCAACAAAAGCGAGTTCAGGAGTTTTTTTTATATTTACAAGCAGGACAATACTAGTGACAACCTTATTCAATTTCTTAAGGCTAACACAAACCTACGGGAATTAAACAATAATTTCAGAAATGAACACTAAACAAAGCATTAACAATAACACCTCAATGCCTGAGGTCTGGAAAGAAATTAATCGACTCTGAGGCAAACCAACTAACACCCCACAGTTTGATATTCCTCTTGCACAAGCTGATATGTTCCATAGTCAATGAGCTGGAGCGTCCAAACTGAGCTCACTTCCCACAACTATTCAGAATCACCTTAGTCAGTCTAAAATTGCACGTAAATTTGCCACTGAGATCGGATGTTCTGATTCAGACTTTGCTGAGACTGCTGAGTGGGAACTGAACAATGCTGGAAAAGTGGCCGCCCCAGGTGAGGATGGAATTACCTATAGTGTCTTCCGCCTTATAGCTCAGGTACCCTTTTGTACCTGTACAGGTTAAGTTTATCACAAGGTATTCTGCCTGGCCCCTGGACGCGCAGTCTAATCATCCTTATACCGAAACACTGATAAATACCGCCCAATTTCACTAACCTCATGCTTATGCAAAGTTCTAGAAAGAATAATTTTGAACGGACTCAGGTACAGGTTACAAGAAATTATCTCACAGACTGTACGGATTTCTATCGGAACGTAGCACACAACTTTGCAGAGTACTTTTCAAACTTTAATTCAAGGAAGCACACTGGTTTTCTTGACCTTAAGACAGCTTTTGACATTGCAAACAGAGAAGTTATCCTAGAACAATTAGTAAGCTTTGGCAGCCGGGGTAAATTATTGAGCTGAATTAGAATGTATCTTTCGAACAGATCTGCAAGTGTCCTGTTCAGGGGAGTAAGAAGTTCCACTTCACAATCTTTTGAACTTGGAACGCCACAGGGAGGAGTTCTCATCCTTATGCTGTTCAGTGTCCTCATGCACAAGCAGATAGCAGATATCCCACTTGGGGATGGTGAATCCATTATATGCTATGCTGATGACATGTGGGTCAGAGCATCATCACAAGAGAGGATGCAAATAATTCTCGACAAACCCACAACAAAGGCCCATGAGTGTGGATTAGTCATCTCTGCTGAGAAAACAATGGCTCTCAACTCATATATCATACCCCCACCCACTTTTCGCATAGGTGACCAGGAGCTTGACATATGCCATAAGTATAAATATCTCGGGGTGAACGTAAATGATGCAGACCTGATCCTTTCTCTAAAGAAGAGACTCTGGGAGAGATTGAAACCGTTGAAAGTTCTTGTCGGAAGAGAACATGGCATCAATGTTAAGCTCGCTAGACTGTTTTACTTGGCTTTTATAAGGTCAGTTGCAGATTACCATGCACTGCACTTTTTGCAGTGTAAGAAATCAGAAATAAATAGCTTGGTGGTACTGCAAAATGAAGCTATGAGGATAATCCTCGGCCCCGCGAGAACAACAAGTATAATGAACATGACATCAGAACTAAATTTACCATCATAGATAGAATAATATTTATTTCCACCATATTTGGTGTCTAAGCTCTGAAGGAACCCCTGTGTCTTTCAGATTTCCAAAAGCAATTGCAACATAAAATCGCGCAAGCAGACATGACTAATCACAAACACGCTCGCCCTCTGCTACACAAAATCTCCATGAGCAATACAAAGCTCAATGTCCCAATTAGTAATATACCAAAAGGTCGATCCATTCCTCCATGGAAAAATTTAACACTGATCGTACACTTTACATGTCTATCGTTACCAATGATAAAGGAACACACAGAATCTATGGGCGATGATATATACAAATGTTATGCTGACGGATTCGTACAGTCTGGATACAAAGCTGGTTGTGCTTTCACTGTATGCAAAAATGGCTTACTATAACATCAAATTAACATGAGAGTGCAAATTTGGGCCAGCACTACACAAATGGAGCTGGCAGGTATGATCCTTGCAACGGAATTCTTAATATCTTGGGGGTCTGGAGTAGTTTTCTGTGACTTTCAAAGTGTTCACCTGACACTAAAATCTTTCAAAGCAGGTACCGATGGGGAAAGTGTGAGTTGCATTAAGCGTAAGGTAACTTAAGCAATAGAGCGCAATTTGAACATTAAGTATGTATGAATACCATCTCATGTTGGCATACGCAAGCACGTAGATAAATTGGCGAAGAAAGCCTGCAGCAAAGATACTGTGAACATAGATCTTGGAATGTCTCTTGCTAGGGTTGCACATATATTGAAAAATTCTCATAAGGAAGAATTAGTAAATCTGGCATTTCCTCCTGGAGGAGGAAATGCAACACGTCAGTAACAGCTTCCAGTGCCTCTGTTACCCTCGCGCCTTGCTCAACCACCTCCGATGCAAGGCGGAAAAGATCATGACCTGATCAAGAGGGAACGCAACACACAACAAGACACACAGAATTATTATCCCACACTCGCAGCTGACAGAACACCTGGAGGCCCTGTTGGGCCGCACAATGAAGATAGCTACCACCTCTGACAAGGATATCGGAGACATCGTCAGGGAAAAGAGATCAGACCACAACAGACCTCTTAGCCAGGTGTCCAGCATACCTTGCGGTGGCTGCGATAAGGTATAAATAGGTGAGACAGGACGTGGCCTCCACGAGCAATGAATCGACCAACACCGCATCGCCCTCCGACGACATGACAAGAGAAGTGCCTTCGTTGTTCACGTCGACACCGAAGGCTTCAGTCATTAAATAAGGCCTGCCCCCACGACAAAGGAAGATGGTAGAAGCGGCGTTCATACACACAACTAACAACTTCAACACCAACAGGGATCCATGAACTAGCCAAGGTCGTCGCACACCTAATTACCGACGTCACCTGACCGCGCAATACATGTATATATACACCTCTATGTATCTCTAGTTTTATATTCCCCGATTATATATGTACATACACACACACACACACACACACACACACACACACACACACACACACACACACACACACCACACACAACACACACAATATATATATATATATATATATATATATATACATATATATATATATATATATATATATATATATATATATATATATATATATATATATATATATTATATATACATATACACACACACACACACACACACACACCACACACATATATATATATATATATATATATATATATATATATATATATATATATATATATATATATATATATATATAACGGGTACAGAACCCTATTGTAGTGGGTTTGCAGGGATAGTAATACTGGTATAACGGCATAATTCTTCATTGCTAAGAGTACCACATAGAATGGTAACACAC
>NC_051391.1:37985290-37987790 GCF_015228065.2 Penaeus monodon
ATGAGTGGATACATGAGAAGATAGTATATTCAAACACACACAGACACATATAAGCTCACACGTACAAGCACTTACACACACACACACATACACACACACACACTTACACACACACACATACACACACACACATACAAACACACACACACAACCACACATACACAACACTACACACTACCCACCCCACCATACACACACACACACAAACAACAACAACACACACACACACTACACTAATATAAATATATATATAATATATATATATATAATATATATATATATATATATATATATATATATATTTATATATATATATTATATATATATATATATATATATATATATATATATATATATATTTATATGTATTTTAGTGACACACACACACACACACACATACATTTAGTGATACACACACACACAATTTTAATGACACACACACACATACGCGCACGCGCGTGCGTGTATGTGTTTGTGTTTGTGTGTGTGTGTGTGTGTATACACATATATACATATATACATACATACATACATACGTACATATATATATATATATATATATATATATATATATATATATATATATATATATATATATATATATATATATATATGCCACACATATACGTGGACCTATATCTGCAACAATCTGCCCCCCTTCCTTTTCCTCACTCGGCCGCCTATTTCACGGGAAGCAAGACAAGGACAGCCTTCCCGGCTCCCCTCGCGCTGGCCTTTGCTCTCGCGCTCCTGCGTCGAGGGGAGTTTGATTGCGTAAGGGAGCGGGGGAGGAAAGGGGGCAGCGCCACACCGAGGAGGAAGGTCAGAGGGAGATCATATTTCCCTCGAATAGACAAATTGGATACGTCAATGCGCTTTCCACTTAGTACATCATTCCTGGAAATGATTACGGTCTCAGGATTTAATCGGAATTTCGGTTCTAAAAATGGAACACATCCCCTTTAATAAAATAAAAAAAAAGAAAAAAGAAGAAGAAGAAAAAAGGTATGATTTTTTTTCCAAACTAGACCGACTTCACTAAAAACGACTTTATTTTTTTTTAGGTTTAAGCCTATTTTAAATTATTTGAGAAAAGTTTCAGGGTTCCGAACGTGCTATTGTTTTTTCAGCAGAAGAAATGCAGGAAAAGGGTTAAAGAAGACTGAAGTGAAAGGCTATGAGAATTTAAAAAAAAAGTGAAAATAATAATTCGTAATACACGAAAATGTAAAAAAAAAAGAAAAAATAATGATAAAGGAAATATGTTTGACAAAGATAGAAGCGGAGAAGAGAGAAGAGACAGAAAAGAAGCAAGAGGAGGGAAAAGAGGAGGAAAAGAGAATATGAAGACGAGGATTATGAGCAGACAGACAGATAGAAAAAGAGAAGAGAAAATGTATGAGTGAGGGAGGGAGGAGGAGGAGGAAGAAGAGAGAGAGAGAGAGAGAGAGAGAGAGAGAGAGAGAGAGAGAGAGAGAGAGAGAGAGAGAGAGAGAGAGAGAGAGAGAGAGAGAGAGAGCGAAAGAGAGAGAGAGAGATAAAACGATAGAGATAGAAATAAAAGAGAAAGGAAAAGACAAAACATAAATAGAAAAAAAAGGCGAAACACAGATCGAGAAAAAGAAAGAGGCACATATAGGCAACCATTCAGACCGACAGACCGACAAACAGACAGACAGAGAGAGAGAGAATAAAAACTCCCCAAACACACCACCTTCCGCCGGATTTAACGCAGCGCTCCTGAGTGACAGCCCGAAGATGCAATATTCCTTCGAGACGTCGCGAGGCAGCCGAGCGACTTCTACCTATCGACGTCAGCGAAGTCACAGGAGCTCACACTAATGGAGAGGATGGGGTCGCGCTCTCGAGTACGTACGTCGAGGTGAACCTTCGAGGGATGATTTTTTTTTTTTTTTTTTTTTTTGAGGAAGTGAATGGTGGGGCCTGGTTTGCTGGTGTGGTGGTGGCCGCCAGGAATGAAATTGTGTGCTATGCTTGTATGTGGTAGATGACCATATTTGTATACATATATTTATGTCTCTATTTGTATCTCTGTCTATCTATATGCGTTTAAGCACACACACACACACACACACACACACACACACACACACACACACACACACACACACACACACACACACACACACACACACATACACACACACAAACGCGCGGGAGCGCACATATACATTCATACGGATTTTGTTATGGTTTGCGTTTGATCTCTTAGCAGATTGGAAACGTGTACGAATGACTTACAGTTTCCTAGAATCATAAGCTAATGTATTTTATCAGTTACATGACTCCTCAGCTGCTCTTAATCGTTTTCAAAAGATATGTCTTAATGAGCAATTTTAATTGACTGACAAGGAGTGTTTGTATATAGGTGTGTGTGTGTCTGCATGTGTGTGTGTGTGTGACTATATATGAATATAAAGATTCGTATCGGTATTCTTGTCTCAATATATTTCTCTCTCTCTCTCTCTCTCTCTCTCTC
>NC_051391.1:38002790-38007790 GCF_015228065.2 Penaeus monodon
ATATATATATTTTAATATATTATAAATTAAAATATTATAATTAAAATAATATTAAAATCCCCCAATCGTCCTACGAACAAAAAAACGCAGTAAAAGAAAACCATAGAGGTGTCACGCAACGTTCCCATCTCCAACGCAACAGAATGCAACAGAAGCCCCATCAAAACAACCGGAGAGAGGACACGAATGCACGCAGGACTCGCGTAGGATCTAACTTCCTGTCTGATAACGGCTTGCTGCTCTCGCTCAAAGGACGCTTCTGCCTCCGTGGAATTTTTGTGAGATTAGTGAGTGTGGGGAGCTGCGAGCTGGGGAGTTTGGAGGGAAAGCTGAAAAATCATAACGGGAAAGGTGGACAGTAATGATATACGGACACATACACACTATACATAGTATGTTTTTTTTTTTTAAGGGGATTTTCATTTTTCCCGGGGTCACAGCATGATACTTAATTGTATTTTCCCATGTTGTGATGCTTTTGGAGTGAGTACGGTAGGGCCCCCCAGTTCCTTTCCCGGAGGTGCCGGGGGTCCTTTTGGGAATCACCCTCTCTTTTTTAAAACCCGGGGCTTGGGACCACCTTGACTTGGGCTGGCTTGGCCCCCCAGGGGCTGGGTGGAAATCGGGGGAAAGTTCCTTGCCCAAGGGGGAACAACGCGCCGGTGGGTGACTCAACCCCCTCGAATCAATTCCCGTGTTAGTCTTGATCCGATGCTCTAACCCCGGGGCCCACCGGGGCCTATATTTGTATATGTGTGTGAAAATTATATTATATATTATATATATATATTTTAAAAATATATATATATTATATATTTGTGTGTGTGTGTGTTTTTTGGTGTGTTGTGTTTTGGCGTGTGTGTGTGTGTGTATATTATATATAATATATTAATTATATATATAAATATAAAATATATATATAAATTTTATAATTATATATATTATATTTATATATATTACTATATTCATATATATATACATATTATATTAAAAAATATATATATATATATTTTATATAATAATAATATATATATATATATATATATATAAAATAATATATAAAGCATACCCTCTCCCCCCTTCCTCTTCCTCATCTTCTTCCACAAGTGCAATCGCAAAAACAAATGAAAAACAAACCCGAAGGCACTTAACTTCAAGCAGCGTAAACGCGAGCGAGCGTCTCGGGAAGAAACAAAAACGCATAACGAAGTATTCTTGAAAAGCGCTTTAGATTCGGCTAAGAAATAATTTTTTTGAAATTTCGTCCCCTTTGGGTTTTACGATTTTTTAAAAAACTGTTTGTTTGTTTTTTTCTTCTTTTCTTCTTTTCCCCCATTTTTTTTAGCTATTTTTCTTTTCTCTCTCTTCTTTTCATCTTTTTTTTTTCTCCTGTCCTTCTTTCCTGTCTCTTCTCTCCTCCTTTTCTCGCTAATTCTTCTTCTCTTCTTCCCTTCATGTCTCTTCTCTTTCTCTTCTTCTCTTTCTCTTAATTTTCACCTCCCCCCTTCCTTCTGTCTTTTCTCCCTTCTGTCTTTTCTCCCTTCTGTCTTTTCTCCCTATATTATATTATATTATATATATATATTATATTATAATAAAATATATATATATAATTAATATATATATTTTATACACACCAAAAACGCTTGCTAGCGTGGCATATTCCACGGGCCGTAACTTGGGTCATGAAAGGTGACGCTTGATTGGAGGAGGAGGTGCGAAGGGCGAGGTAGGGTGTCGGTGAACATTGGCCAGAAAGGGTAATGTTATCCCGAGAAGCAGGACCCCAGGTAGGGAAGGCAGGAGGAGGAGAGAGATATGGAGAGAAACTGAGGGAGAGAAGAGGGAGGAAGGGAGAGAAAAATTGATAGGAAAGGAGGGAGAAAAGACAGAAGGAAGGGTAGGAGGTGAAAATTTAAAATAAAATTATGTTGTTTTTTTGTGTTTTGTGTGTGTGGTTTGGGTTTATATATAATATATATATTATATATATACCCATATTAAAATATATATATAAATATATAATATTTTTGGTGTGTATTATTTCATATATAATATATATATATATATTATTATATATATATATTATATGTCTTCGTATTATTTTTATTAATAATATAATATTTATATATATATATATATATATATAACAAATAAATGTTTAACAGACTACAAATTGTATTTATATAATTATTATTATATTATATAATATATATATATATATTAATTATATATGTATATACATTATTGTATTATACAGACATACAAATATTATTTAAAATTTTATATTATTTTATATATAATTAATATTAAATTTTATTAAAATTATACAATATTATATTTATATAATACATTCATTATGATATATATTATATTAATATATAATTATATATATATATTATATTATATATAATTCCCCAAAAAACCCACACCCACACAAACACACACACACACCCCAGTATTAAAATTTTATATATTATATAATTAATATTTTATATATATATATTATATAAAATAATAAAATTTTAGCAACACACACACCCACACACACCACAAAAAACCGATATTATTTTATAATTTTTATAAAATTTTAATATATATATATATATATATAATAATTATAAAAATTGGGGGTGTGTGTGTGTGTGTGGTGGTTTTGTGTGTGTGGGTGGTTTTTGTGTATGTGTGGGGGTTTTAATATATGTAAATATACTACAAAAAATAATATATATATATTTATAATATATTATAATTAAAATATGTTATTTTATATATTGATATTAAACATACAGGTTTTGCTCCAAAGGGATTTCAAATAAAATCCTTGTAGGTAAGGGAACCCCTCTCATTGGGGAAAGTCAAGTCACTTTTTTAAAAATTCTAACTTTTTTGTACATAGTAAATTTTATGTATATGTTTTAACTATTAAAATTATATATTGGTGTGTGTGTGTTTATTTTAATAAAATTTATATATATATATATTTTATATATATATATATAAATATATATATTATATATATATTTATTATATATATTATATAATTTTGTTAATTTTGCATATATAACATACATATACATATGAAATTATATTATATTATATTTATAATATTTATATAATATATAATATTAATAATTTAAAAATATAATGTTAGGTATTAAAATATATATTATTATATTATATATAATATATTTTATAAAATATTTTTTCACATTAAATACATATATATATATTTTATATTATATATATATATATATTAATATATTAATATCACATATGTGTGTGTGTGTGGTGGGTGGTTTTGTGTGTCATGTGCACGTCTGCTTGCATGTTTATGTATAAATGTACCCACACACACACACCACCACCACACCACACAACACACCCACACACAACCAAAACACAACACACACACACACACACCAACAACAAACACACCCACACCCCACACACCCCCCCACACCCCCCAAACCAAGAAAAACACCACAAAAAAACCCCACACACAAAACCCCCAACACACCCACCCAACAACACACACAAACCCCACCCACAACAACACACAAAAACACACACACACAACACACACACACACACACAGGGAAAGGCTTTGATATTCTTTGGGGTTAAATCTTTTATGCCCTGTCTTTCATTCCGTCATGGTAAAAGTCTAAAAAACTTCGGAGTAAACCTGGGGAAAAATCCGGACCCCCGAAGGCGTTCGTTGGCGCTTGCGACCTCGTTCTGCCAACTCCTGGGACGCCGCTGGTGCCCAACCGTATCGGTCTTTGCCGTTCCTTTGGATCCGTCAGCCATCATCATGGTCTCTGCCTATACGGGAGAAGGTAAAAACAGTAATGCCTGTCGCATCGACTGAAGAGGGCCGTCGATACACACACACCCCACCCCACACCACACACACACACCCCACACACACACACACAACTATATATATATTATATATAAATATATATAATATATTATATATATATATTATAAAATTATTAATTTTATAATTATTAAATATATTCAAATAAGGGTATGCTCATGTTTAGCGGGCCGTGGACCTCCCCACCATCCTTCGCCCTAAACTCGATCTTGCGTTTTTTTCTTTCTATTGTACTTCGACAGCCTGCAAATATCTTTGATTTTGTCGCTCAGTTTGTTTTGGGTTTGCCTCTTCCTCTTTTTCCTATCACCATCCCTGTCAGCAATCTTTCTCAATACTTTTATTTCTCCATTCCAAAAATACTTTAGTTTCCTTTTGTTCAAGATGTAAAAAAACAGCCCTTTTTAAAATTTTTTTTTCGCATTATATTTGTTTTTTTCCGGGTTTCCCCCCCCCCAACCTGAAACACCACTTTTCAAAACTATGACCTTTTTTTTTGTTATTTTTTCAGCACCCAAACCTCAAACCATATGACGAAATTTGGGAAAAACTAATGGTTCAAAAACCTCTTTTTATGTCCGTAAGGTAATGCTTCGGTTTTTTCCAATGTTTTAGAGCAACTGTGGCATTTTGGCAATCAATTTTTTTTTTATCTCCGGGGTAAATCATCATATTTATTATTTAAAAACAGCTCCAAGAAAGTGAACCCCTTCACATTTTCCAACCACTCCTTTGATTGTAACATGCTATCATTTTTTACTTGGGTTTCTTCAAATTTTCATGATCTTAGTTTTTTTTGGGCATTAAAAAAACAAACCAGCCTTTTCGCTTGTTTCTCTAACTTTATCTAACAGTTTTGTGTTCATGATACTGATGGCAATTTAAAATTTAACATGGGCGTATCTTAGATTTGATATTTTGTATCCTCTAACATTACAGTTTCCCTTTAAAATTCTCTAAAGCATCTCTCATAATTGCTTCGGAATTATTAAAAGGTGGGAGACGAAAGCAACCCGTCGCACTCCTTTTTGACTTCGAACCATTCTGTTAAACCCATAAATGGTTCTTAAGCCAGCTTGTTGTTTGGGCATCATGGCTTTTATTAGTTGGATGA
>NC_051391.1:38022790-38025290 GCF_015228065.2 Penaeus monodon
ATAATGATAATAATAATAATGATGATGATGATGATGATGATTGTAATAATAATGAAAATGATAACAATAAAAAAATAAGAATGAAAATGATGATAATAGTAATGATAATAACAATGAAAAAATAATAGTAATAATATTAGTAATAATAGTAATGATAATGATATTAATATGATATAAATGACATTAATAGCATTAACTGTAATAAAGATAATAATAATAATAATAATAATAATAATAATAATAATTATAAAATAATGATAGTAATAATAAAAATGATAATGATAATGATAATAATAATAATAGTGTTAATAACAATAATCATAATGATGATAAAAATCATAATAATGATAACCGTGATTACACCAACACTGACAAAGTGAACAATGATAATATTCAACAATCTGCAACATCAAATCCATTCCCATAACACGCACACCCTATCTTTGTTTGCAACAAGGTTATTTGACCCTCATACTCTCTCTCTCTCTCTCGCCCAATACAACAGGTGATCAATATGATGATTGCAGTCATGGTATGCTTCGTGCTGAGCTGGTTTCCCTTGCAAGTGCTGCAATTTCTCATCTACTTCGCACCAGACATCACCCAGTGTCGAGGGCGGGAGTGCTTCGCCTACTACATGAGCTTCTTCACGTGCCATTGGATCGCGATGGCCAACTCGTTCATGAATCCTTTCATTTACTGCTTCATGAGTAAGAATTTCAGGGTGAGTATTTCTCCTGTTGTTTTTTTCTGTTCTGTTCTGTTACGAGTCTGTTTATGGATATATATGGATATATATGGATATATATATATATATATATATATATATATATATATATATATATATATATATATATATATATATATATACAACACACACACACACACATTCAAATATATATATCTGTTTGGTTGTCTTGTTTTTCTGTATGTATGTAAGCGTATCTTTTTTAGAGGGAGAATGTGGACAATAAGGATAGATATTTAAGTTAAACACACAGAGATAGACACAAAAAGCAAATATAAGATGCAAACGAGTTCATGATTTAACCTTTACCCCATTCGCATAATTGACCCCCCCCCCCACAAAAAAAATTGTAAAAAAAAAGAATAATATCAGAATAAAAAAAAATATATATATATATATAAACATACATATATATATATATATATATATATATATATATATATATATATATGTATATATATATATATATATATATATATATATATATATATATAACTGAATGAATTAAAAACTACGAAATACCTCTGCTTAAAGTACTGATGCATGGGAATCCGTAAGTTGAGCCTTTTCATTTTCATCCAAAGCGCTAAAAAAGGAATTATCGCCAGGGATAGCGGGGCCCTTTTACCCTAATTTTTTTTTTTTTAACTAAAAATAAAAAAATTAACCTTCCAACCCCTCAGGGAAGATAAGGTTGTCTCTGGATGAGTGGTGTAGGTACTCTCATGCTGATACGGCTCTGAAATAGCCCACCAAAGCTCCCCTACTGATTAAGGCTCATTTTAAGGTAGATACTACCTTCTCTCCTGTAGGTCCGTCGCCATGGTACTGTAGGATCCAAGGGGGAACACACACACACGTTCGTCTTAACACTCGTTTGCTCAGCCCCTTATATAACAAGGGTTTTGAGATGAAATTTGTAAAAAGGTATATTCAAAATACTCTATTCAGTAGTACAGCGTAACAGCTTATTAAAAGGGGATATAAAACAAAATTCAATAAAAAAAAAACTAATGATGTGGCGGAGGATCAGGCTCCAGGATCATACAGATTTTCCGTGGACAGATAAAAGGGCAGAATTTAGGGAAAAAAAGGGGGGTCGTAGGAATGAAGGCTAAAGATCTAGAACCAGGGAATAGCCGAGTTATCAGGAGAAAGAGCCACGTAAAGCGGCTATAAGAGACGGTAGACGATGGTGGGTAGTTTTGGAGTACAGGCATAGCTGAGGTTCAGGATGCTTCAGAGAAGAAAAAAATATATAGCTGCAAGAAGAATGGAATGCAGAAATAGTAAGAAGTAAGATTACAGAAGATGAACTTCAAGGTTCAAGGTTCAATAGTTAGGACTGGACTAAGCTAGGCTAGGCTAAGTTAAGAAATAGAGAAAGAAAGAGAGAAAGAGCTAAGTGAGAAATATAAGAAAAAATGGAGAGACACAAGTGAAAAGTGAGAAGAGAGAGAGAGAGAGAGAGAGAGAGAGAGAGAGAGAGAGAGAGAGAGAGAGAGAGAGAAAGTTGAGGGAGTAAGAGAGAGAGAAAAGGAAAGAGAGGGAGTAAAAGAGGAGGAAAGGGGACAAAGGAGTGAAAGAGAGGGAGGAGGAAGAAAGGGATCGAGAGAGTGGGAAAGAGCAAAGGAAGAAAAGGGGGGGGGCAAGAGAAGGCAGAAAAAAGGAAGCCTGGAAGCCTCACACTGACACTTCTCATCAAAGAACAATCAGTTACAGAGGGTCAGAACCACCAGTCCGAAGTCCATT
>NC_051391.1:38055290-38062790 GCF_015228065.2 Penaeus monodon
TATATATATATATATATATATATATATATATATATATATATATGATATTATTGTATTATATGATGTATGATAGATAGGATAGTGATAGATATGGATATAGTATGTAGATATTATATGTGTGTGTGTGTGTGTGTGTGTGTGTGTGTGTGTGTCGGTGTGTACACACACACATTTCCATATATATATTTATATATTATATACTAATATTATATTATATATATATATGTGTGTGTGTGTGTGTGTGTGTGTGTGTGTTGTGTGTGTGGTGTGTGTGTTGTGTGTACATCACACACCTGTATAAAATACAATATACATTATATTTGTATAATTACATACGACAATACATATGTACATATAGTGTGTGTGTGTTGTGTTGTTTTTGTTGTTGTGTTGTGTGTTGTTGTGTGTGTGTGTGTGTGTGCGTGTGTTATAATATAACAGCAGACACACACACACACAAAAATATAATATATAATAGATATATATATATATATATATATGTATATATATTATATGATCGCAATAGAGAAAATCAGGCAATGGAGATATAAAACACCCAGGGAGGGAAAATCATACAAAGCAAAGATGGCAAAACCCAAAGAAGGAAACATGTGCAGACGTAGTCACTCTTCTGTGAATGTGATGCAGATTCGTTCGTGGCACAAAGCAATATGGAATCTTGAGGTTTAGGTAAAGTGCTTCAAAAGGTTTAAGGTAAGAACAGGCTCGTGGAAGATCTGCTTACTGTATTCGAGGAAGAGAGAGAGAGAGAGAGAGGAGAGGGAGAGGGAGAGGGAGAGGAGAGAGAGAGAGAGAGAGAGAGAGAGAGAGAGAGAGAGAGAGAGAGCGAGAGAGAGAGAGAGAGAGAGATTGGGGGAGGAGGGGAACACGGGACAGATAGAGAGTTAGAGAAAGAAAAGAAAATGCATAGAGAGTATTTCCAAATAATATTATTATATTTTTGTACATGATAACTAAAAATCAAACCTGGTTTTCTGCTAAATTACTATAGACACCGAATGTTAAGATATTGCAATTTCTAAAACAAAAATTGAGAGAATATATATTATGTATTTTATGATAAAATATAGACAACCAAACTTTAGAATTTGATAAAACGATATGAAACATAAACACTATCTATACAGTACGTTTTCGTGCACGTAAAGCAACAAAAAAAAATATATTCACTGTCTGCATGATAACTTGATCTCTTCCTTTCCTTCTTAATTCAGGACATTTGCGCGCGAACGGCTCACGTACTGCACTGTAAAGGGAATGATATTCAAGACCGAAATAAACCTCGTTTTCGATCTCTCCCGTGGGATAAAAGGAACAAATGCGATTTTCCAAGGCTATGATCACGCAGGATTGAGTCTTCCCCGTTTCGATTTTCCTTTGAGGTACTTGTGTTGCGTCTAATCTCAGGGAAGAAAGAAAGAAAGAAATAAAAATAAAAACTGGCAACTTTGTAGCAATCCGATTCCGATGACAAGAAATATTGAAGCGAAAGCAGCAAACTTTAATCTAAAAGCAGAATTTTCCTCTCGTCTGCATGTAAGTCTTAGAAATACAAACTACACGTAGACATGATGTGAGCATTGCGTTTCAGCCGGTAGAGTAAGAGACTTGTCGAATCGAGGTGATCCAGAGTGTGGGTGGGTTGCCAGTTTGTGTAAATAAAACGACGAAGGGAACAAATAACTAATAGAGTGAAAAAGGCCTTAGCCATATTCTCGTACTCTCTTGTTCTCCCCTTCGTTGTTTTATACACTGATCTTGATTGTGTCATTATCTTCATCATCATCATGATCATAATCATCATTGTCATTATCATCATTATCCTCCTCCTCACCGTCGTTATCATCATTATCATCTTCATCGTCATTATATCATCATCATGATCACCATTATTGTCATCATTCTAATCACAAGTATGGTCATTATCATCAGCAGGGTCAAAATCATCAATATCATCATCATCATTCTCATCATCATCATCATCATCACTATCATTACAACCACTCTTATTACAGTAATCATTATGAGGACTTTCATTACTGTCTCAGCATACATGGACGTCAGTGGTACACATATGAATATATCATCTTGAATAAACCTTGTTGGAGTTTCGAAAAGAAAAAAATAATTCCAGAAAATAGACATTAAGATCCAAATTTGATTTATGTATACGAATTAATGTGATTTGGTGTTAATTAAGAGTTGTTTCTATAATGGACGATGCAAATATACGTAATTGTAAACTTAATCAAGTCATGCAGTCAGCAAAAGGCAACATAGAGAGAGAGAGAGAGAGAGAGAGAGAGAGAGAGAGAGAGAGAGAGAGAGAGAGAGAGAGAGAGAGAGAGAGAGAGAGAGAGAGAGAGAGAGAAAGGGGGAGGGAGAGAGAGAGAGAGAGAGGAGAGGAGAGAGAGGAGAGAAGAGAAGAGAGAGAGAGAGAGAGAGAGAGTGAGAGAGAGAGAGAGAGAGAGAGGAGGAGAGAGAGGAGAGAGAGAGAGAGAGAGAGAGAGAGAGAGAGAGAGAGAGAGAGAGAGAGAGAGAGAGAGAGAGAGAAGAGAGAGAGAGAGAGAGAGAGAGAGAGAGAGGAGAGAGAGAGAGAGAGAGAGAGAGAGAGAGAGAAAGGGGGATAATACATATATATATATATGTATAATATATATATATATATATATAAAATATAATAGAGAGAGAGAGAGGGAGAGAGGAGAGAGAGAGAGAGAGAAAGGAGAGGGGAGAGAGAGGAGAGAGAGAGGAGGAGAGAGAAAAGGAGGAGAGAGAGGAGAGAGAGAGAGAAGGGAGAGAGAGAGAGAGAGAGAGAGAGAGAGAGAGAGAGAGAGAGAGAGAGAGAGACGTGTGCGAGACGTGTGCGGGGGAGGTCCACCTTTTAACTTAATTACGCATAGAAGAACTCGACGTACATTCTTGAAACTTTAAATAAAGCTGGAAGAAAGTGTGTCCATTTTCAGTCAATTGAAAAATACAGGAAATATATATCAGCAGTGACAGATATTTAAAGTGAAAGTTTCTAGTGCGCGGAAAATTGAATCTGGCATAGGCGCAAGTGTTATCAGAAGCACGAGTCGAGCCCCAATTAGTTTCCAGTAGTGAGAAGTGGGAAACACCGTTTCAGAAAAATAAGTGAAGTGAATAATAACATCCTACAAATAGCAAAACAAATCCATTCAAATACTTGAGTTACGCGAGTTAGATGTAACAAAGAAAAAAAATAAACAAAGGAAAGAGTAAGAAATAACAGACACAACAACATTGCCGCGCTTGACCAGTGGAAAGAGATAACCCTGTCGCCAATCCCCCCACGCCACCCCCACTCACCACAACTCCCGGGCATGAAAAATGACCACGACAGCTCGATGCTGTGCATGTACTACCCGCAATTGCTCAAACTGCATATGTGCAAGAAGTCACAGATCATGTACAAACTGCAGAGTAGGTCCAACGTGTCAGAACAAAGACCATATACACGAGGAAAGAATAGAGGGGCAGATGGAAACCGCAACAGGCCCACAGCAGGAGGAGGACACGACAGAGCATGGAATACAGCAACCGGCAACCCAAGAAGGAGGAGAAGACCCCCGAGAAGATACGGCAAGCGATGTCGCTAGATGAGGCAAAAGCGGTCACGGAAAGCATATACAGAAAAATAATAGAATTCTCCCCAAAAACAACATATACGAAATCTCCCTAAAAGTAATGCGACCATTGATTTCATTAAGGAGATGGAGTTCCTTATAAAGGAATTCACGAATGGCACTTTTCTCCAATCAATCGCCTTGAAAGTAGTAGAACCTCATCTGTCAGTAAAGCTAAAGCTTCAGATAATATAAAAGCCATAAAGAGAAGGATGGACAAATGGAAAGAGGGCGATGTAGACGGACTATTAAAAGAGGCCGAGGCTCTCCAACAGAGAAACAGGAGAGCAATTAGAAGGAAGCAGGAAATCGACCGGTGTACGAGATTCGCTAACATGATGCAACACGGCAACGTTGCAACGGCAGTTGGGGCTCCTATCACCTGATGAATGTACAGGACCCTCCCTCTGAACGAAGAACACGTCAGATGCTGCGGGGAGAAAACACCCGCCTGCAAGGGAGGCTGCGCCGGAAACGCTGTTCCTGGGAGAATACCATCCACCGCCGCCTGAGATCTTCGAAAGCATCACCGGAGAAAAATTCAGGAGACACGCGCTCAACACCAAGGGAGCAGCGGGACCCTCAGGACTAGATGCAGACGGATGGAAGAGCATTCTGAGCACCAGCGGGATTCGGGAATGCAGCAGGCGATCTAAGTAAGGCAATAGCAGTTTTAGCAAGAAAGCTCGCCAGGGAAAGATTGCCGACATATTGAGGCATTAACATCATGCCGTCTCACTGCTTTAGATAAGCGACCAGGCTGTCAACCAATCGGGATCGGAGAGGTCCTGAGAAGAATTATCGGCAAAGCCATAATGGAAGTGTCGGAGAGAAAATCAAAGAGCAGTGGACAATCTCCAAGTGTGCGTAGGTCAACCAGCGGGATGCGAGGCTGCCATCCATGCCATGCGCAAAATATTAGAGGAGCCCGACTGCGAGGCGGTACTGATGGGGATGCTTTCGAACGCTTTCAAAACATCAACAGGCAGGCCACCATACAAAACATCAAAAAACAAATGCCCCAGCTTTGCTCAATATGTATCAACACGTACAGAGAAACCCGGGAAAGCTATACATTAACAACATAGAAACAAACACCAGTGAGGTGATGGCATCATCCGAAAGAACAACCCAAGGCGACCCCGTGGCAATGGCCATGTACGCAATCGGCCTGCTTAAGTTGCAAGATCAACTGGAACACAGCAAAACGAACATCAAACAAGTTGCATACGCCGACGACCTCACAGGAGCCGGAAAAATAAAGGACCTTCGAAGATGGTGGGAAATAGTTGAAAAACCATGGCCCTCCACAAGGATACCACCCAAGTGCAAATAAATCAGTTCTAATCGTTAAGCCAGAACATCTCCGACCTTGCCAAGGAGTCTTTCCGAGACACGGATATAAACATAAAGGAAGGTGGGGAGAAACACCTCGGAGCAGTTTTGGGCACTACAGAGGCCAAAGAGGAATACGTGAGGTCGCAGGTGAACAAATGGAAAAGCGAGCTGAAGACTCTAACAAACATCGCAAGATCCGAACCGCACTCAGCCTACACGGCCTTCATTTTCGGTGTAAAGAATAAATGGAACTTCCTGATGCGAAACAGTCCCAAACATCGGACACTTTCTTGAGCTCCTGGAAGCAGCTATAAGACAGGAATTTATACCAGCACTCTCAGGAAATAGGACCACCACAGACCTAGAGGGTCAATCCTTGAGCTGCCACCAAGATTAGGAGGTCTCGGTATCTTAAATCCAAGCAAGACCGCCAATATCGAATTTCAGAACTCCATCAAGCTCACAGCCAAACTAACTCAATCAATCACATCACAAGACACGGACACACAGACAGACAGACAGGAAGGAAATTGCTAGAACAAGAGAGACCAAACAGAAAGCAGAATTAAAAAGAGATAAAACACACAGTATCAGAGAAATTGAAAAAAAGAATAGAAATAGCAAGGAAATAGGTGCATTTAAATTGGCTATCAACCCACCCATAAAATCTAAAGGATTTAGCTGAACAAGCAAGAGTTTACAGATGCCATCTGCCTACGATATGGGCTGGTCAATTGAGGGTCTCCACCAGCACTGCACCTGCGGCTCATCATTCGACCCAAATCACGCCATGACGTGCAAGACGGGTCTGCATGCGTCATGACGGACGGAACTTCTCGCTGCAGTGACCAACACCGCCGACGATGCCCGCCTGGATGTGAGTGCGAGAGGATTCTGGATAAGAGGACAGCGGGCCTCTTGATATAAGAATTTTTAACCCCATTGGCATCAAGCAATCGCTCACAGGAAACTCACATCAGCACACAGAAAGCACGAAAATGAAAAATGAGGGAGTACGGAGAGCGGATACGGGAGGTGGAGCAAGGGACATTCACGCCTCTTGTCTTCACCACAGCGGGAGGAATCGCACCAAGAGCCATCACATTTTATTCATGCCTCGCACAGCAGCTAGCCGAAAGAAAACAACAACCCAAAAAAACTGCGTCATTGCATGGATAAGATGTCGGTGGCCTTTTCGTGCTGCGGTCATCCTGCTCTGCCTCAGAGGAACGAGGACAAAACCCTGTGCTTACACTAACATTAAGGACCTAGACATAGAACAAACAGTAATAGATAGTAGGATTAATAGAGATTAGATATGTAAGTTCACTAGTGTATATATCTGTAGAATAAAGAAATAAAATCTAGATTAATAAAGAAGGTTGTCGACCACAACCATTGGGGGGACGGGGCCAGGGGACAGTATTGTGAGATAGTTCCCAATATGTTTCACAACACTGCTCCCTTTTTCTATACCCAATTAGGGATGGGGCGTCGAGTCGATGAAAAAAAAAAAGAGAGAGAGAGGAGAGAGGAGAAAAGGGGAGAGAGAGGGGAAAGAAAAAGAGAGAGAGAGAAAAAAGGGGGGAGGGAAAGAGAGAGAGAGGAGAGAGAGAGAGGAGAGAGAGGGAGGAGAGAGAGAGGAGAGAGAGAGAGAGAGAGAGAGGAGAGGAGAAGAGAGAGAGAGAGCGAGGAGAGAGAGAGAGAGAGAGAGAGAGAGAGAGAGAGAGAGAGAGAGAGAGGGAGAGAGGGAGAGGAGAGAGAGAGGAGAGAGAGAGAGGAGAGAGAGAGGGAGAGAGAGAGAGAGAGAGAGAGAGAGAGAGGGAGAGGGAGAGGGAGAGGGAGAAAGAAAGAGAGAGAGAGAGAGAGAGATGAGGATAACGAAAATATTCCATGGTCGTGTTTTGGTTCCTGCGCATGTCTCTATAAAAGGGTCTCTTCCAACCAAGTGAACATTTGCACGTTTCAAAGGCTACGTGTAATGTAACCGTGCTGTTATTCCAACAATAACCAATCAATATGGCCCTTTAATCCAACATTTCCAGTTCTCTTGGAAATTATATTAATGCTTATTTGATTATATAAAAAAAATTACAAATCGAACATGAACTCTCGCTACTCACTTGTTAAATATTTCTCTCCACTTCTGGTCAAAATTAGTATGTTATTAGTCATGATTGGACTATAGAACAAATACGGGATATGTTGAAATATTTTATGATAATATTCTTGTTCACTCCCTCGATGCTATTAAGATCAGAAGGTTCATCTAGGGGTAGAGACGTACAGAGTTCATATTGAAACAGCATCGAGTTACTATGACTTACAACCTTTAAAGGCCGCGGTGGCCGAGTGGTTAGAGCATCGGACTCAAGACTGGCACGACGGCAATCTGAGTTCGAGGGTTCGAGTCACCGGCCGGCGCGTTGTTCCCTTGGGCAAGGAACTTCACCTCGATTGCCTGCCTAGCTGCTGCGTGAGCAAGCCAGCC
>NC_051391.1:38075290-38080290 GCF_015228065.2 Penaeus monodon
TCACAAACTTATTTAAATGGCATTTCGTAAAAAAGGGTATTAATTTCTTTGAAAAAGATTATCTTTTTGTTTACGGGAGAGGGAGTATGTTAAATATGTTACACATACTGCACTTTGCGCTTCGCGTTCGTCACGGACAGGCGGACAGGCCCGCACTGTGAATGTATGCAATAGATGAAAACATAAAAAGTAAAATATTTTGGATCTGTACTTGATTTACCATACCACACCCATCCAGAAGCTCAACACACCTGTTGCTTCCACATGAGGAGAGGAGTAACCCAAAATTACTCCCATATCCAGCGAACTTCGAGGTCTTCCACACACGATCCATGTTAACTGCTTCACTAGTGAGCGGCTCGGAGTCCTTGAATAAACCTAACAACGCCATAAACTGCGAAGGGAACAAACCAGGAATAATTATCAATCCGTTACCGAAAAGTAGTTCTCAAATTGGTGCCACATGTTTCCTAGTAAAATATATTTCGTTTCTTAATTTAGAGTCGCTCTCATTCATCTGGTAACAGGTCTGCCATCTGAGTAGGTAACCTGAGTTATTCGTGAAATCGGTAGAGAAGCACTTTGTTGTAAAGGTTAAGTGCGCATTAGGGGGGGGGAACGGGTAAAGAAAAGTGCCACAGAACTGACTATGCGAGAAGTTGGGAACCACTAACTTTACATCCTCATGTTCTGTAACATTAAAAACATCTATTACTTACCGGTACAAATGCTTCCACATTGACAAAGTACGCTGTAGAATCGGTATCACTGATCCCATGCTCAGTCCGTTCTCTGTAAATATTCAGATCGTTAGGAGTCGGTAAAAATTTAATTTTCACCAGATCCACAATTATTAATGTATATTTATTTTTATGACGTATTCTACATGAATTAGATTAAACAAAAACGAGAGACCGATACATAAACAATAGGAATGGAGAAATAAATAAAGAGTATTTCAAAATAACGAGTAATGAGAGAACTGAATAAATAACTAGGTGCATTATAACTAAATGTAACTTCTTGGGCACAACTCTTTCACAAGCATAATTTTTTTGCCGACATTCTGGAATCACTGCTTCTATTTAAAACTACTAAGCTCAGAACTTAACTTCTAAGCCTGGAACTACCTGTTCTAGCCGTCACACACTTTATTATTCATGCAAACAGGAGAGATGAAAAGGTGGAAGGGAAAGAATTGCTGATAAAGACACGTTATTCTGTGCACGTTACCGGAAATGTGTGAGCATGTCTGTGCCCAAAACACAGGCCTGCTTGTAGGTAACTGGGTGAGCGTAGCCGTGGTCGTGGTACACTCGCAGGTCTTCCCAATATTCCAGCACCTAAAAGCAAACAATTACTTTATTTGATTATTTTGTACATCGGCAGATACACACGCACACACATATATACATATACATAAACATATATATATATATATATATATATATATATATATATATATATGTATAAATGTGTATATATGTAATGTATATGTATATGTGAATACATAAATATAGGTACATATGTATATATACTCATATATACATATATGTATATGTAAACATACACATATACATATATATACACATACATATGTGTGTATATACACATATATACACTGTATATACATATATACATACACACAATATATACTTATATTGTACACACACACACATATAGTGGTCGCGGTCGGCCGAGGCGCAGGCCGGTAGGCTTAGCAACTACTAAGGAATGCGACACCTCTCCGAAAAACTGCCAGATACAAAATTACCTTTCTAACTTCCTCTAACCCCAAACACCATCCTTACCCATTCACACACATATACATATATATATGTATATGTGTGTGCGTATGGATAGTCATAAGTACGTGTAAAAGATAGCTGCGCATGTGTGTTCGCATATATATGTGGGTGCGCATACACATATGTATGTATCATATGCATAGGAGCATATGTAAAGGTTTATGCTTGCATGTGCATGTGTACGAAAATGAACATATGTGTAGTACTTAGGGCGATTGCGGGTGAACAACTATGGCTGCACTAGGTGTACATACGCATAAATGAAATCAGTGTATAAAATATAATCATACTATGACTTCTGATATTCAAGCCCATGCTCACGGGAGTATACCCTGGTGTAATGAGCAGGTCCATCGTTGCTGCTCAGAAGTCCACATTAGACAGGGCCAACCCTGCTGGAGGGGCTTATCAAAGGCATCCCGGCTCCTCCTCGCACCACGATACACCTAAGCCAGTAGGTGGGGGGTAACTCGGCTGTCTACCTCTCAATCAAAATCCATGACTGCACAAACAGAGCAACGGCCTCATTACCCGGGTGTGAAGGAGACCCTGGTTACGGCGGTGATCAGGATTGCTCCGGAGCAGAGGGTGCTAAAAATCTCCGGTTAAAAACGGGCCGCCCCACACTGATGAATCTCTTTCATTAAATGTGATGTTGTGTAGTTAGAAGACTAGGCGAAGAACAGCATATACTAAATGATGAACACGTACTCTTTTGGAGAGATAAACCCCAGGGTAGCAAGCAGGAATTAGGAGAATTGGTTCACAAACTTTTAGAAAAGATCGTGGAATTCTATAGTATAAGCAAAAGAGTGGCTTCAGTAACCATAAAACTAAACAATAGGTACAACCTAAAGATTGTTCGAGTCTATGCTCTAACCTGCGACTGCAGTGATGAAGAAATAGAGAGCTTGCATGAAGATGTTCATTTAGCCAGTTTATATATATATATATATATATATATATATATATATATATATATATATATATATATATATATATATATATAGTAGAGGTATATTGTAAAATATTGGAAGATATATACGAAGATGGGACAGCAATCATCAAGATCCACACGGAAACCGATAAAATACCAATTAAAAAAGGTGCTAGACAGGGCGATACCATCCCATCAAAACTGTTTACAGCATGCCTTGAGGAAATATTTAAAAAGCTAGAATGGATCGGCAAAGGGTATTAAAATAGGAGACGAATACCTAAACAATCTAAGATTTGCAGATGATATTGTTTCCTCTTTAAAATGAAATCAGCAAAAATAAACATGCCAACAAAGTTCATCGAACAGATCATGTACAAAGGGGAATCACTAGAGTATGGCAGTTTTCTAGGTGCACTCGACAGACAAAAACATCTAGCGAAAGAGAATTAGCGACACATCAGTCTAGGCGGAGCACCTCGGAGGACGAGCATACCTAGGCTCCTGCCTTTATGTTTAAAAAGACCTTTACCAATGCGTCTACCTATGGTCAGAACTGGATGACAACCAATTACTGAGAGCAAACTATTAAGTGCCAGAGTGGAAGAAGTTAAGCTGAAATTAGCCTAAATCGGATGAGGGAAAGTGGATCAGGAAAAAGACAGAAGTGAAAGGATTCATCAAAAGAAAAAATGGCATGGGCAGGTATAATGTGCATACAGAGAAGATGGACAAGTACAGACTGAGCTAAAAATAACATAAAGAGACCAAAGGCCAAACCATGACAAATGACGTGACGAATAACAAATTTAGGCATGACACAAAAAAAAAAAAAAAAAAAAAAAAAAAGTTGGAAAGGATTGGAGAGGACTTCGTCCTGCAGTTGATTGATTCAGGCTGATGATGATGCTGATATATATATAAATACACACTCATGCACACACACACACATATGTATATGTATATATATATATATATATATATATATATATATATATATATATATATTATATAGTATATATTATATATATAGAGAGAGAGAGAGAGAGAGAGAGAGAGAGAGAGGCCTTTATTCTGATAAAGATATAAATATATAAATAAGAAAGATAATAAAAATCCAATGTTGATATTGATGAGCTGATAAAAGAGTCTGGTCGGTCACCTGAAGATCGCTTGGGGTGAAGACGACGCACCACGGGGACGGATCCTGCGGAGCCCATGCCTTCTGGTACCGACAGGCGTTGTACATGGTGCGGAGCTTGGCTGAGGAGAATCATGGGAGGTGTGAGGAAATACTAAAGTCATTTAAACAGACACGGAACTCTATACGAAGTATGTTTAAACGCTGATATATAAGAGGAAAAGGAGTTCAAAACACCTTAAAACTTAATGGTTGCGAGAAAAATATTATTCAATAATATGGATGTCTAAAGTATCCCAAAGGCGCACACACACACACACACAAAACTTACTTAAATTGATGATAACACCAGTTCGTCTGGAGACCCTGCCCATGACGCCTTCCATAAATGTCCCTTTGGTGAAGATATGAAAGGGTTTGCGCTTCTTGTTCAGAGCCATCACTTTGTTGATGTAATTCTTGCAGTAGCGGAAGTACTGTAAGGTCGAATGACCGTGAATCATATAAGCCCTTCATAACATAGAGACAGGGGCGATCAGCAGACATGGGAATGACTTGCGGTCATAAATCAATCCTTGACTTTTTCTCATTTATGTCTACAACTTCATAATCGATTTATATCAACGTAATTCACACATGTCCAAAACGTAAAAGCAAACATATAGTTCGATTATGAACACAATCTCCAATAGGCCACGGTGACAAAAAAATGAAAGGCTACATGACCTACCTGCAGACTTTGAGAGCCTGTCACGGAGAGGCCGACATGACCCCACTGGCGGCCGTACAAAGCCTCGAGGTAGGTCACGGCGCTTTCGTAGGTCTGGCGGGAAGGTGCGTAGGCAATCTGGCGAAGGGAACAGACTGCTAGTTACACCGATAATTGCCACACACGAACCATCAAAGGATTTCAGAAAAGCTAATCAGGAAAACGCGTAATTTCTCGAATATCATTTTAAGCAAACCGCAACAGTTAAGTGTTTCCTTCTAATGCATTTGTTGCTTTTTCACAAAACTGAATAAATAAACAAAGAAAAATAAACTTTGGAAGTGTAAGCAGTTTCCCTGCAACTGTCGCACGGTTGAATAAAATGCAAATTAAATTTTTTATGCT
>NC_051391.1:38085290-38087790 GCF_015228065.2 Penaeus monodon
GAGCCGCGAGCGTCGCAGCGTCCGTCCTCCCTCGGCGCCTGGCGGGACGAGACTGACTTTGGCGCCAAAAAAGGTGGCGGCGGAGGAGACCGGTTCCGCATTTTGAATTTTTTATTTCATTTTCTTTTATTATTATTATTTTCTGTTTGGTTTTATTTTGTTTGGTCCTTTTTTTTTTTTTTTTTGGTCTATGGTCCGTTTTTTTTTTGTCTATTTGGTTTTTCGTTATTTTTTGTTTGCTTGTTCGTTAATTTTAAATTTTGTTTTTCTTTTTTTGTTGTTGTTGTTGTTTGACGGTAATAGCTTTATTCTATTTTTTTAAATTAATTTATTTGTTTATTTTCCTTTGGTTTAACTTTCATTTTTATTCATTTACCGGTAATGGCGTCACGTGACCGTTACCTCGATTTTTGAAAATATTTTTTTATTTATTCGTTTTTGTATTAATCTCTATTTTCATAATTTTGTTTCACTTTCATTTATTTGTCGATTTAGAAAGAGAGAAAGAGAGCAATAAATGAGGACGAAGGCAGAGAAACAAAGAGAAGGAAAGATAAATAAATGAGTTATTTCATTACACGGTGAAAATACCTTCCTTTTGTGAATCGTTTTCTCTTTCTGGCCTTAATGAAAACCATAAAAATTTCCAAGCAAACCAGGAACACAATGAAAGACATAAATCATCATTATCATTATCATTATCATTATCATCATCATCATCATTATCATTATCATATCATCATTATCATTATCATATCATCATATCATCATCATCATCATCATCATCATCGTCATCATCATCATCATCATCATCATCATCGTCATCTCATCGTCATCATCATCATCGTCTTCATCATCATCACACTCATCGTCATCATCATCATCATTATCATCCATCGTCATCATCATCATCTCATCTCATCATCATCATCATCATCATCATCATCATCTCATCATCATCATCATCATCATCATCATCATCATCATCATCATCATCGCCATCATCATCATCATCATCATCATTATGCTGTTGAGAAAAAAAATGTATATATTTGTGATGATTTTTTCCATTGTCGAAAACACATTAACACAGATGCTATACTTAACCTAATGGCAACACGGAGTAATTTTGAAAAGCTCTTTTTAACTGGTCCCATAAACTTGCCTCAGTTTCATGAACAAAAATTCTTGCAGTAGTTGAATTACCGATGTCACAAGCGTACAGGCGTGACTTCAATTTTAGACTATTTTTTTGTCTTCTTCTTCTTCTTCTTCTTCTTCTTCTTCTTCTTCTTCTTCTTCTTCTTCTTCTTCTTCTTCTTCTTCTTCTTCTTCTTTGATGAGCGAACACGTACGGGAACGAGACCTGGTACCTGTTTTCTGCCATTTTTCCGACAAATTAGGTTTCTGAAAGGCAATCCTTACCCTGAGCACAAGAGTAAAGTAATTAAATTGAAAGGCTACAGTGTGTGTGTGTGTGTGTGTGTGTGTGTGTGTGTGTGTGTGTGTGTGTGTGTGTGTGTGTGTGTGTGTGTGTGTGTGTGTGTGTGTGTGTGCGCGCGCGCTTTTATTATCTTCATCATCATCTTTTTACTTATGACGTTCCAAAAATTACCTGAAAACGCCAATTTTTTTTCCCCAAAGTATGAAGTTAACCTCCTGAAATACGATTTGATCAGCTTTACAAAAGAAATGCGGCATAGTTTTATTTATTTTATTTTAGAATATACACCATTGCGTTAAATATAACGATACCTAAATATGCAAGGCGTATGGAATATCTACAGAGCTTGAGAGACGGTGTCCCATTGCCGGCCATACAAATATATATATATATATATATATATATATATATATATATATATATATATATATATATATATATATATATAAGATATATAAGATAAGATCTAAAGATAAAATCCCTAAACCTCTATGCTCTTCTATATAAGTTCTCGTGTGACAGCTATCTATGTAGGCAAAATGTCCCGTAATTTGTTCATGTGTAAGGAAGAACACAAAGGTTTCTCTTATATAAATAAGGGATCCAAACTTTCAAACCCAACAAAATCCTCAATTAGATTCCATTCCCTGAAAGAAAACCGTCCTTTTTGCTATGATAATTATGCAATTCTTGACTCGTCCAAATCAGATTTAGATTTTAACATTCTAGAAAGTCTACGGATCTGGAAATTGAATACCTTTCTTCCATTGACAGTGAAATCTGAAGATAGTTTCCCCATAATGTTTTTTTTTTTTTTTTCATCCAGACGCTCTGTTTCCTCCAAGAGTTTTTTTTTGTTTTGTTTTTTATGGTTAGTATATTATGCTCTCACATTACAACTCATTCATTAGCATCTATAAATTCTCAACATATATTTTAACTTGCAAAGTACCATGTTATGTAAAGTAAATGTACTGTTTTGACCTGTCGGATTTTTGCGCTTGGGTTTTGATATTTCGTTAATGTGCTTTTTATTTCAATTTTCCTTAAAAATAC
>NC_051391.1:38102790-38112790 GCF_015228065.2 Penaeus monodon
ATATATATATATATATACAGGCATGAAGTAAAAAAAAATGCACATAGGAAACAAACAAACATAAATACAATTTAAAAAATCATAAACGTAAAATGTGATTTGCATGCAATAATCATGTATACTACACAAGTCTGTTTAAAAAGGGTCTCCAGTATGATACGAAACGCTCACGCACGAGCACACCTTTACAGACAAAGTGTCGGATCTGAACAATAATCAACATATGGAGAAGATAAATGTCGATAAACCAACATGAATAGATAAAGGGAGTAAATTTATATATATATATATATATATATATATATATATATATATATATATATATATATATATATATATATAATATTTTTTTTTTTTTTTTTTTTTTTTTTTTTTTTTTTCTTTCTTTCTTTCTTTTTCTTTTTCAAAAGCTGATTTCCTCTGGTAAAATGTGGTGAATATCTTGTCACTGGTATGTTACAAGGTATTTACAGACATCGTATATGAGTTTCTTGAATAATAGTATAGGTATGGTTAAAGTAAAGCCACTAGGATAGACTAGGAGAATTAGTTGTAGATTGTAGATCAGTAGTGGTAGCTATTAGTGGGAACTATAACTAGGTAACTATAATAGTGAACTAAATAGGGGTATATAAGGTAACAAACTGTAGGAACTCTAACAAATAACACAGAAGGTAACTAGGAATGGCACCTACAACTAGGTAATTATCCAAGTAAACCCATTTGAAGTAGAACTAATTACCCTAGTAAAACCAAGTAAACCCATTAACTAAGCCAAACCAAGTAAACCCATTTGAACTATCAGCGACGAGCGCGGACAACCAGGTAAGTCGTACAGTAACATACGCAGTTTACGCTACCTGATGCGGACGTAGTCGTAGCATGCAGGATTCAGTAGCAAGAGTGTGTAGAAGTAGTAGGAATTTTAACTAGACAATAATGCAGTAGTAAAGGTACTTGTCTAACCACAGTCCTCTATTCTTCTAACTGCGAACGTTAAGAACAGTCGTACAGTATTCCTTGCTCCTTATCATCACAACGTCTGCCGCATACCATCTACCAAACCAATATGAATCCTGTAACAGCTAATTTGTCTCACAAAGAACTTCCCCGAAGACGACTCTAGCTATTTACCATTTCTTTATGGGGTAATATTTTCAGCTGACGACAAGCTTTGGCCCTTTACATGTTAATTTTCATTTCCCAAGGGACATGTCTCTTTGTTTTGCTTCGGCTTTTGTGGTTGTGTTCCTTCTACGTTGCTTTTTTCTCCCCCGTGAGGTCGTGGTGGGTTTAGGTGAATGATCTTAGGAAGAAAAATGGAGGCAAGTAATAATAATGATAATAAGAGTCGTGGGAAGGGCTACGGATGAAAAAAAAAAAGGAAAGATAAAGATGTCTGCAAGAGAGATCAAAGATAAAAGAACGAGAATAAGATGACGAATTATAAAAAAGAAGAAGAAAAGAAAAGGATTAAAGTGAAAAAAACACACACAAAAGAAAAAAAACACAGAGGATAAACACCAAGGAGATAAAGGAGAAAAAGAAAACGTAGAAAGGGAAGAGCACAGGGACCCAAAAGAGGGGGGGAAAAGGCAAGAAAAAACGAAGAATATACCGGATACCATCAGGTCACAGCGCCGAGCAATATGCAAGATTTAAATGGCCAATTGTTGCTGCCATTGCAAACCGAAGAAAAGGATCGCATGGCACTGATTACGATTTTTTTTTTTTTTTTGAATAAGAGTTTTAAGAATGTCTTATTTATACAAAAAACAGTCAATTTCTCAAATTTTTAGCTTTAAGGTTTTTAGATATTTCAAAAATGAAAAAGCTAAATTTATAAATTTTGTTCTGTTTTTTTTCTTGCTCTTTGCCTTTGGGTTACCTTTTACAAGGAAGAAGACTCGCCCCTGATCTAGTTCACTCGACCTTTATTTTTATTTTTTGGAAATCATAAAACCCTTTTTCTAGTACTTGAATCATTTTGCTTTAATGAGATAACTGCTCTCACGTTTGCTTTTACCCCCTATAAAATAATCTCGTACTGATTTTTTTTTCTGCACTGCTTTTTATTTGTACCAAGATTACCAGGTTACCCGGGAACCCCGTGCGATGCGACGCGGAGCTGCGAAAGGAAAGAAGCGGGTCGCCCATATCACATGGACACAGGAAATTGCTGAACAAATTTTCTGGGGTATTTTGTGCGCGTCACGCCCGTAGCTTTTTTGTAGGGTGACCCCGATTTTTAGGTATTTGATTTATTTATCTATTTTTTTTATTATTATTTGTGTGTGTTGTGCGTGTTCCATTGGAACCCCGTCCTTCTTTTCGACAAATTCTATTTGTTTAAAATTTTTACATTACGCCAGCGCCTTTTGTAGGGTTTTCTACATTTTATTGTTCTTTTTAGCTTTGGTAAAGGCCCGCCGTCCGCCACCGGGAGAGAGTATATATTATATATATAATAATATAATAATTATATATATAATACAATACACAAATATATATATATATTATATATATTAATATATATATAATATGTATATTGAAAATTATGTTAGTAATAAGGTAATAGGATATAGTAATAAAAAATTATGTTATTTTGTAATTTTTGTATATATATATTTATATAATATATATATATTATATATATAATATATATGAGATATATTTATAGCACACACCAACACAACACACACACATACAACAACATAACACACCACACACACACACAAACACACAAAACCCCACACACACACACACACACACACCACAAACACACACACACACACACAGCGTTTAAAGTAAGTCCAATTTGATGAAATCAGCAATTTATTTTTGAAATAAAAATAACGAGCCCCCCACCCCCAGGTTGCGGGTTTAAATTGGTAGCATTTTAAACCCAAAAAAGGGGCGGGGGAGGGGGGGGTCAGTGTCAGGGGATTTAATGAAGCGTGAAATTTTGTGGCCTTTGGTTTTGTCGTCTGCCCGTTCATATGTCCATATGTTCTCTCTCTCTCTATTTGTATATATAAATAAATAAAATATATTATATTATATAAATATATATATATATTAATTTAAATACTATGGTGTGCGTGTGGTGTGTTGTGGAAAAAGATGTGTATTACTTATTATGTCTTTGTTGCCTAGATTATATATATATATATATTATATATATAATATATATATATAATATTATATATGTATATATATATATTATATATATTATATATATATTTTAAAATTAAAAAAAATATATACAGGCATGAAGTAAAAAAAACGCACATAGGAAACAAACAAACATAAATACAATTTAAAAAATCAAAACGAAAAATGTGATTTGCATGAAATAATCATGATACACAAAGTTGTTTAAAAAGGGTCTCCAGTAGATACGAAACGCTCAGCACGAGCACATTTTTAAAAAAAGGTCGGATCTGAACAATAATCAAATATGGAGAAGATAAATGTCGATAAACCAATTTGAATAGTTTAAAGGGGAAAATTAAATTATTTATATTAAATATATATATTATAAAATATAATATATAAATATATATATATTTTTTTTTTTTTTTTTTTTTTTTTTTTTTTTTTTTTTTCTTCTTTTTTTTTTTTTAAAAAAGGGTTTTTTTCCTCTGGAAAATTTGGGTTTTTCATGGTAGTTAAAAGGTTTTTTAAGACATTTAATGAGTTTTTTGAATAATATATAGTAGGGTTTAAAAAGTAAAGCCCCCAGGATAGATGGGGGAATTATTTTTGTAGTTTGTAGACGTAGTGGATTTTAGTGGGAACTAAATGGAACTTAAAGGGGAACTAAATAGGGGTATATAAGGTAAAAAAACTGTAGGAACTTAACAAAAAACACAGAAGGTAACAGGAATGGCACCTACAACTGGGTAATTACCAAGTAAACCCATTTGAATAAAAACTAATTACCCTATAAAACCAAGTAACCCATTAACTAACCCCAAACCAAGTAAACCCATTTGAACTATCAGCGACGAGCGGGAAAAACCGGAAAGTCGTCAGTAACATACGCGTTTACGCTATGAGCGGACGTAGTGTAGAGCAGATCGTAGCAAGGTGGTAGAAGTGTAGGAATTTAATGACATAATGCAGTAGTAAAGGTACTTGTCTAACCACAGTCCTCTATTCTTCTAACTGCGAACGTTAAGAACAGTCGTACAGTATTCCTTGCTCCTTATCATCACAACGTCTGCCGCATACCATCTACTAAACCAATATGAATACTGTAACAGCTAATTTGTCTCACAAAGAACTTCCCCGAAGACGACTCTAGCTATTTACCATTTCTTTATGGGGTAATATTTTCAGCTGACGACAAGCTTTGGCCCTTTACATGTTAATTTCCATTTCCCAAGGGACATGTCTCTTTGTTTTGCTTCGGCTTTTGTGGTTGTGTTCCTTCTACGTTGCTTTTTTTCTCCCCCGCGAGGTCGTGGTGGGTTTAGGTGAATGATCTGAGGAAGAAAAATGGAGGCAAGTAATAATAATGATAATAAGAGTCGTGGGAAGGGCTACGGATGAAAAAAAAAAAAGGAAAAGATAAAGATGTCTGCAAGAGAGATCCAAAGATAAAAGAACGAGAAATAAGATGACGAATTATAAAAAAGAAGAAGAAAAGAAAAGGATTAAAGTGAAAACACACACACAAAAGAAAAAAAACACAGAGGATAAAACAAAGGAGATAAAGGAGAAAAAGAAAACGTAGAAAGGGAAGAGCACAGGGACCCAAAAGAGGGGGGGAAAAGGCAAGAAAAAACGAAGAATATACCGGATACCATCAGGTCACAGCGCCGAGCAATAGTGCAAGATTTAAATGGCCAATTAGTTGCTGCCGATTGCAAACCGAAGAAAAGGAGTCGGCAGTGGCACTGACTTACGATTTTTGTTTTCCTTTTTAGCAGAAAAATAAACAACAAATAACATCTAGTGAAAAATATTTACTGGGGAATAAGTATCAGTGAATAAGAAAATGCAGTAAATGGGAATAAAGTTGCAAAATACGGAAAGCTTTGTGTATTGGAGGATTGAGAAGCTCAGCTTTGGGATTTAAGTTCACACACGCACACACACACACACACACACACGCACCACACACACACACACACACACACACACACACACACACACACACACACACACACACACACACACATTTTCAGGAATACAAGAGAAATCAATGAAAAGTCTTCATTAGTTTGTAACATACTAATCATCGATAAAGAATTGCATTTTCGTATTCTTTCTTTCTCTCTTGGTGATGACAAAGGTAACGATAATAGCAGGATTAATGATAGCAATAATAATGATAATGATAGTAATGATAATGATAACAATAATGAGGATGATGGTGATAATAATAATGATAATGATAGTGTTGATAGTAATAAGAATAGCAACAACAATAACAATAATAATGACAATATAATGATAATGATTGTTATAATGATATATTGTGGTGAAGATATAGATGATGATGATGGTAATATTAATAATAATAATGATAATTATTATTATTGTAATGGTAATCATAGTAATAATAATAGCAATAACAATAATAACAATAACAATTAAATGATAATAATAATAATAATAATGATAATAATAATAATAATAATAATAATAATAATAATAATAATGATAATAATAATAATAATAATAATAATAATAATAATAATAATAATAATGATAATAATGGCAATGATAATGATAATAACAATATTAATCATAATAGTCATAACAGCGTTAATAATAATAATAAGAATAATAATGATAACAATCATAATAATGATATGAAAAATGATAGTGTTAATTATAAGGGTAGTAATAAGGAAAAACTAGATAAATAATAATAATAACGATAATGACAATAACAAAACAACAACTACAAAAGCAATAATAATGATAATGTAAATAGTACTAATGATAATAACAATAATGATAATAGCAATGATGATAATAATAACAATGGTAATAATAACAATGAACATAGTAACGATAATGATGATGATGATGATTATCATTATGATAGTAATAATAATGATAGTAATAGTAATAATAATAATAATAATAATAATGATAATGATAATGATAATGATAATGATAATGATAATAATAATAATATAGATAATAATGATACTACTACTACTACCACTAATAATAATAATAACATTAATAATAATAATAATAATAATAACATTAATGATAATGATAATGATAATAATAATAATATAAATAATAATGATACTACTACTACTACCACTAATAATAATAATAACAGTAGCAAAATGATGATTAAAATTAAAGGAAAAAAAAATTAAAGATAATAACAATAATAATAATAACAATAATAGTAATAATGATAACAATAATAATAATAACATTAATAATGATAATGATAATAATAATAATAACAACAATAATAATAATAACAATAATAATAATAATAATAATAATAATAATAAAAATATGATAATAATAATAATAATAATAATAATAATAATAATAACAATAATAATAATAATAATAATAATAATAGTAATAACAATAATAACAATGATAATAATGATAATGATAATAGTGATATAAAAAATATTTATGTTAATAATGATAATAATCACAATGAACTTCCGAAGACGACTCTAGCTTTTACCATTCTTAGGGTAATATTTTCAGCTGACAAGCTTTGCCTTTACAGTATTCATCAAGGACATGTCTCTTGTTTGCTGCTTGGTGTGTCCTTTACGTTCTTTTCCCCTGAGTGTGGTGTTTAGGTGAATGATCTAGGAAGAAATGGAGGAGTATAATAATGATAATAAGAGTCGTGGGAAGGGCTACGGATAAAAAAAAAAAAGGAAAAGATAAAGATGTCTGCAAGAGAGATCCAAAGATAAAAGAACGAGAAATAAGATGACGAATTATAAAAAAAGAAGAAGAAAAGAAAAGGATTAACCCAATCACCCCGGATTTATGTTCTGTCCCTTGTAGGTTTTTGTGAATTTTGTTACATACAGATGGCTCCACATGTGCTCAGCCTCCAAGGAGTCTATCAGTAGGCCCTACTGACCGATCTTGATTTCGCCATTCCTTGAATTAGCGGGAAAATGCGTTTTTCCTTTTAATACAATTGATATCAATACTGTTATTATTGTTATTGATGTTATGATTATAAAGTATTATTAAATCTTGTTAACATTTAAGACAATGAAATAATGCAAAAGATCCTTTCCAAAAGTCAAGGAAAAGGGTAAACAGGTGAGAAAGGTAGGACTAATAAGTGACCCCTTGATGACTAAGCACTTGTAGAGCCATCTATGTGTGAATACAATAAATAAACCTGTGTTACAGTGGGCATGGCATGTATTCTTGCCAAACGTGGCGATTGGGTTAAAGTGAAAACACACACACAAAAGAAAAAAAAAACACAGAGGATAAAACAAAGGAGATAAAGGAGAAAAAGAAAACGTAGAAAGGGAAGAGCACAGGGACACAAAAGAGGGGGGGAAAAGGCAAGAAAAAACGAAGAATATACCGGATACCATCAGGTCACAGCGCCGAGCAATAGTGCAAGATTTAAATGGCCAATTAGTTGCTGCCGATTGCAAACCGAAGAAAAGGAGTCGGCAGTGGCACTGACTTACGATTTTTGTTTTCCTTTTTAGCAGAAAAATAAACAACAAATAACATCTAGTGAAAAATATTTACTGGGGAATAAGTATCAGTGAATAAGAAAATGCAGAAAATGGGAATAAAGTTGCAAAATACGGAAAGCTTTGTGTATTGGAGGATTGAGAAGCTCAGCTTTGGGATTTAAGTGCACACACACACACACACACACACACACACACACACACACACACACACACACACACACACACACACACACACACGCACGCACAAACACACACGTACACACACACACACACACACACACATTTTCAGGAATACAAGAGAAATCAATTAAAAGTCTTCATTAGTTTGTAACATACTAATCATCGATAAAGAATTGCATTTTCGTATTCTTTCTTTCTCTCTTGCTGATGACAAAGGTAACGATAATAGCAGGATTAATGAAAGCAATAATAATGATAATGATAGTAATGATAATGATAACAATAATGAGGATGATGGTGATAATAATAATGATAATGATAGTGTTGATAGTAATAAGAATAACAACAACAATAACAATAATAATGACAATATAATGATAATGGTTGTTATAATAATATATTGTGGTGAAAATATAGATAATGATGATGGTAATATTAATAATAATAATTATAATTATTATTATTGTAATGGTAATCATAGTAATAATAATGGCAATAACAATAATAACAATAACAATTAAATAATATAATAATAATAATAATAATAATAATAATAATAATAATAAAATAATAATAATAATAATAATAATAATGATAATAGTAATGATAACAATAAGAAGAATAACAATAATAATAATAATGATGATAATAACAATAATAACAACAACAATAATAATAATAATAATGATAATAATAATAATAATAATAATAATAATAATAATAATAATATTGTTATTATTATTATAAAAGATAATAATAATAATAATAATAATAATAATAATAATAAATATGATAATAATAATATCAATAGTAATAATAATGATAGTTATAATAATAATAGTAATAATAACAATATTATTGATAATAATGATAATGATAATAATAATGATGATGATGATTAAATATTAAATGGAAATTGACAACAATCATCATCATTGTAATAATGATCATAATTATAATAATAACACGTCCCATGAATGTTGATAGAAAATAACAAATAAAATGATAATAAAAAAAAAACTAAATGGGAGAGAGAGAGAGAAAAAAAAAAAATAAAAAAAAAAAACGAAAAAGGCTTCACCACAATCCATCACTCGAGTCATCTTTTTCCTCACGTGAGCTGAACGAAAAAAAAAACAGTTTAAGGAAGATTTAAAAGGGAGATTTTTTAAAATCTTTTTATGGGATTGGATGGATTTACAGAGGCACAAACGTACGAGTGTATGTATTGTACATATATACAGACATACACACCCAAGGTATTTAAAAAAACGTTAACAAGGGTTCATTGTGCTTTTTGGTTATGTAATACCATCTACAAAAACAAGAAGTTTTATTCAACAGCTTTCCATACGCCCGTAAAAAAGTAATATAATTTTATTTTTTATTTTTGTTCAAAACATTTCTTGTTTCATCTGGATTTTATTCAGAGAACATCCACCCTCCCACATGCTTCAGCTTTTTCCAAAAAAAAAAAAAATAAATAAAAAAAAATAAATAAAATGAAATAATATAAAATAATAATAAATACATAAATAAATAAACAGATAAGTAAATAAATAAATGAATGAATTAATAAAACTAACGGCATTCTTCGGTTTCCGCTCAGCAACCTTTATCATTCTTATAACTAATTCTTGACATCACCGAGAAGCGAGGAGGTCGGCATCGCGGACTGACTGTGCAATGGACTCCAGGCTTATCATTTTGCAAGGGCTAATACATAGTTACTCGTGACTTTGGAAACTGACAGCAGGAGTGGCTCGGCTAGCAGCTGTGATAACTCAAAGTGTTTGTTTATCTTAGTTTTTAACAGATATTAGATTTATCAATTATTTGTTAATAAACTGGAATAACTTAAGTAACTATGTTTGTATCACTCCATTTATCATTAAGTGAATAGGTATGGAGCGTTTCTCCCATCTCTTTATAAAGAGGGAGTGTTGGTAGTGTTACCTTTAATTAACTCTATTCAGAGAGGGAATCATGAATTAAGAGGATATCATTTAAACTCGTATGCTAAATTATAAATATATATCTAAGGACATTACAGTTATACGATAGTGGCGGCAGCGGTGAATTTCACGGTTTGGGATTTCTAGTAATCTTATATGCTTTATTGTTTTATAAATTTT
>NC_051391.1:38140290-38149933 GCF_015228065.2 Penaeus monodon
AGAGAGAAAGAGAGAGAGGTACAGACTAGACAGACATACAGACAGACAGAGGCAGTGAGAGAGAGAGAGAGAGAGAGAGAGAGAGAGAGAGGAGAGAGAGAGAGAGAGAGAGAGAGAGAGAGAGAGAGAGAGAGAGAGAGAGAGAGACAGAGAGAGAGTCTTTGACATGATACCCATCCCTAGAACTCGGACAATCTGATTAGTGAAGTTACAAGAAAGTTAAAAATGAAAATGGTCTTGCAAATGACAAGAAATAACTGTATTTTTTTTCCCTCGGACAGTAATTCATTAAAAAAAAATGTTCGACTGCATTCGAATTTGGCATCAAGGAATATAGTAAATCATATTACCTTTCTTGCAATGCAATTTTTTGGACTGATTCTGTTCACTTTTCGACTTCAAATATTCAACGCTTTTTTTTCTTCTTCTTCTTCTCTTCCTTTTCTTTCTTTCTTTCATTATTTATTCATTTCTTTATTTATCGATTTATTTCCCTTCTTTTTGAGTAGCTAATTCAAACTTTTAAGCTTGTCTTCTTATCTAATGGAGACAGGATGGCCGTTTTTTCACCGACTTAGAAAAAAAAGAAAGAAAGAAAGAAAGAAAAGAGAAAGAAGAAGAAGAAGAAGAAGAAGAAGAAGAAGAAAAAAGAAAAGAAGAAGAGAAGAAAAGAAGAAAAGAAAAAAAGAAAAAAAGAAAGAAAAAGAAAGAAAAAAAAAAAAAAAGAAAAAAAAAAAAAAACAAAAAAAAAAAAAAAAAAAAAAAAAAAAAAAAAAATTTTTTTATTTTTTTTTTTTTATTCCAAATGGTTGGGGGGGTTAGGTGTATTGAGTTTTGAATATGCTATATGGTGGTCCCTTATGAAGGTTTATTTGTCTATTAGTGAATTAATAATAAAAAAAATCATTCATTTATCTACCTACATATCTTGTGTGTGTGTGTGTGTGTGTGTGTGTGTGTGTGTCTGTGTGTGTCTGTGTGTTTTAGATATGCTTGAAATTCGTCCTTTTTGAAACCGCATATTCTTTTCCCCTTTCCCGGGCAGCTCAAAAAAAAGAGTCGGTGTTTTCCCAAGACGATGTGAAAAAGCAAAAAAACCCCAACATACTGCTGTTTTTTGCGAAAAAAAACACGCGGGAAGTTTTGTAACCGAGAACTTTTCGAGGAATAGGCTCTCGAAGTTTTTCATCATTGTATTCTGTTTATTCTCTCTCTCTCTCTCTCTCTCTCTCTTCTCTCTCTCTTCTCTCCCCTTCTCTCTCTCTTCTCTCTCTTGTGTGGGGTTTGGTGTGTGTGTGTGTCTGTCTGCCCTCTTTTTCATCTATTTCTATTCTCTTTTCGTCTTGCTATATCGTCTCCGTCCCTTCTTCTTTCCCCCCCTCTACCTACCTACCTATCTATCTATCTATCTATCTATCTATCCATCTATCTCTGTCTCCCCGCCCTTTTCCCTTTCCCCCCCAGCCTCCGTAAACCCAGACCCCCTCGCTCGAATCACTGCCCAGTTGGAGCAAAAGAAACGTAAAAAGGGAGTCTAATGACGGGGCAGTGGATTACAAACCCTCGACGAGACACCCCAGAGCATCAAACAGCTTTTGGCCCAAGAACCCCTTTAAACCTTTAAAATTGTGAGGGGTTACTCAGTGCTAAGGAGAGGAGGGGGGGAAGTGAGAGAGAGAAGGAGGAAAAGGAAGGAAAAGGGGAGGAATTGGGAGAGGGGGAGAAAAAGAAAAGATGGGAGACAAGAGAGAGATAGAAAAGAAGAGAGAGGAAAAAGAGAGAAGGGGAGAAAAGAAGAAGAGAGAGAGAAGAGAGAGAGAGAGAGTGAAAAAGGAGAGAGAAAGGGAACGGGGAGGAGAACAACAACAACGTATTAGCACAAAAAAAAAATTTTTTCGTAACCAGAAATCCACCAAAGATTAGGCTGTCACCCGAAAACCCGACGGCAGCAGAATTTGAGAAGAAATTGCAAATTCTCGAGTTAAAAAAGGGCGGGATCTTCTGTTTTGTTATTTTTTTCCGTGATAAAAGGGGGGAAGGCGAATATTATGGCACAATTTAACCCATATCCATTCCCACTGTCTCTGGTTTCTGTCTCTTTTTTCTGTCTGTTGTCTTCGCTCTCCCTCTCTCTCTCCTCTTCTCTCTTCTTCTCTCTTCTCCTCTCCCCCTCTCCCCCCTCTCTCCTTTTCTCTCTATCATCTCCTTTTTTTTCTCTACCCCCTCCCTCCCCCCTCCCCCCTTCCCCCTCCCTCTCTCTCTCTCTCTCTCTCCTCTCTCTCTCTCTCTCTCTCTCTATATTATCTGTATCTCTCTATATATATATATCTATATCTATCTCTATCTATATATATCCTTTTCTCTCTTACCCCCTCCCTCCCCCTCTCCCTTCCCCTCTCCCTTTTCTTTCTCTTTTCTTTCTTTCCCCTCTCTCTCTCTCTCCCCTTTTCCCCTCCCCTCTTCTCTCTCTCTCTCTCTTACTCTCTCTCTCTCTCTCTCCTCCCCTTTTCTCTCTCTCTCTCTCTCCCCCTCTCTTTCTTTCTTTCTCTAACACTCCGTCCCCCTTCTCTCTCCTCTCTTACCCCCTCCCTCCATCTCTTTCTCTCTCTCTCTCTCTCTCTCTCTCTCTCTCTCCCTCTCTCTCTCCCTCTCTCTCTCTCTCTCTCTCTCTCTCTCTCTCTGTCTGTCTGGTTTCCTGACGCAGTTTACGGTCCCTGTGGAAGGTGTAGTAAAATCTCGGGAACAGCCTCACCGTTGGAGAATTTGGATGTTACTTAAAATCGCCTTATTCGTCTCCTAGCTCCAAACATTCTTGAATTAATGTTTACTTTACCTTTTTTGTGTTGTGGTGTCTATACTTTTCTTCTTTTTTTCCATTATTAGCTAAAACCTAAAAAGTTTGTAAAGAAAATAGGATTGAAGGGAAAGCACAATAAAACTGAAGTGATACACGGTCACAGTAAAGCGCACGAGCCTTTTATTCCTTTTGCATAAAAAACACGGTTCAGAAGACTTGGCAAAAGGGAAATATTTGTTATCCGTTTCTTTTCTCTTTTTCTATTTCTCCCTTTAAAGCTTTCTCTCAAGCACGTCGTTACCTTTGCAGCGCACTGTTAATATTTGCAATTTGTGTGACACTGAAGGATGCGCGTTGTACTTCGGAGTACTGATTGTGGCGGTGGTGCAGCACGCTTATCAGTCACATCAGGGTACCGTCGAACAAGATCTGACTTTGCTTCTACCGAAACACAATAAAGAAAATGTTATCGGCCACCAAATTCATCTAAGCCAGTGTTCCTTGACTCTCTCGTTAACTTACTGGAATGTATTCCATCAATGCCTAAGACATGGGTGATTTTAATCATAAATTACTGAAATACGATGGAAAACCTGTCCATGATATCATTACACTATCATATTCTCACATGTTTTACCCAACAGTTACCAAACCAACCAGAGTCACCAACACAAGCGCAACGTTAATTGATCACATAAGGTATAATGATTTACATCATATCGTTGCAATGGCTTTATCTCTTTACCCTCATATAATATACTGTGGAGTGGAGCTAATTAGACTAGCTTGAAATCCCTTATAAAAGTAAACCCATAAAGATACTAATGAGCACACAAGCCCAACCTTTAAAGAACTACATTTATCAAGATTAAAAGATATTTTTTCCCCTTCAAACCAACCCTCTTGTCTATAAATCACAAAATTGCTTAATTTGACCGGGAAAAAGATTTCCATGTGATTAGACACTCCATCAACACACGAGGAGCGCATCCACATTGCCGAACTTGCCATGCTCAGCAAAGCTTCAAATGCAGAGGATCGAAGGCGTGGAACTTCATATACGAAGCAGTCAAACGTATCCCGTCTATAAACATTTTTAAATATACAGTGAAAAAGCAGCTGATCTACACTGATCGGAACCAGTCCGAAGACCTAGTTTTATTGAAGAATAAACGGTTGTGTTCATCTGGGAAAAAGTTCAACCGATCGTCGATATCTATATCTCCCTTGTATTCTGTGATGTCACCGCTTCTACTCCATCCCTGTGGTGCTGATTGCATCTCTCTTTTTCCTTTTTTATTGCTGCTTCTCTCTAATTTCATTTTTTTTCACTGATTGAGTTTTTTTTTATTTATTTATTTATTTATTTTATTTTATTTATTTTTATTTTATTTTTGTTGTTGTTGTCGTTGTTATTTCATGTATTCTTGGTTCTTATGTTTCTATTTGTATATATCCTTTTATGCTACTGCTTCTTTTTCAACATTTTATAAGCCTTTGTTTGAGGATCTGTTACAGCTTAGTTCTTTAATTTGAAAGTTTATTTGTTTTTTTGTTTTTTATGTCCCCCCCCCTCTCTCTCTCTCTTTCTCTTTCTCTGCCTCTCTCTCTCTCTCCTCTCTCTCTCTCTCTCTCTCTCTCTCTCTCTCTCTCTCTCTCTCTGTGTGTGTGTGTGTGTGTCTGTGTGTGTGTGTGTGTGTGTGTGTGTGTGTGCACTTTCTCTCTTTCATATAAATAAGTAAACACACACATACACACACACACACACACACACACACACACACACACACACACACATATATGTATATATATATATATATATTATATATATATATATATATATATATATATATATATATATATATATATGTATATATATGTATTATATATATATTTTTTTTTTTTTTTTTTTTTTTTCCCAACAGTCATTCATTCCACTGCATGACATAGGCTCCTCTCAATTCATTACTGAGCGGTTATATGGCAGTGCCACCCTTGCCTGACTGGATGCCCTTCCTAATCAACCGCGGTTTGTGCCACAGCGGTGACTTCCCCTACGACACCTGCGTTTGACTTCTCAAGGCGATATGTCGTATATATTTTTATGTATACATATATATATATACATATATATATGTATACACATATACATATATATGTGTATATATATGTATATATATGCATATATATATATAAATGTATGTATGTATAAATAACTTACACACACACACACACATGTGTGTGTGTGTGTGTGTGTGTGTGTGTGTGTGTGTGTGTGTGTGTGTGTGTGTGTGTGTGTGTGTGCATACATTCATAAACTGGAGTTCGAAGAAATATCAATCAGAGAAATGATCCAGCACACATATGCCAGGCCTTCCCTTCCTCAATCATTTTGATAATGTGAGTCTTCTCACGCTCAACCTGATTAATTAATCACCCGGTTGCATCTCCATGCCCGCAGCGAGGTGGCGAGGGGATCACAAAGGGTAATATACGTAATCATTTCAGGAAATGAATGAAGCTGCAGAAATATGATCAGATATTCGTGTATTTCACTGTGTACTTCTAATGAAAATGTAGGTGCAGGATTTCAGTAGTTTCTTCAATTACAAAATAATGGCGGTGAACAAAAAAGCTATAATCAACGCAGTAACCATTACATAATAGAAATCCCTAATAATTATGTTGTTTATAGACAAAACGATACTGAGGAAAGCTTATGAACAGATATTGTTCGTAACAAAAGTACACCTAAGAAAAATTACATTCTTGCCATCACAGAAATCTTCCTCTTTTTTCCCTCGACGAAGCTCTCTGCCATCCAATATTCATTTTCTTCTTGCTAACTCTACGCGAATCCATCTTCATTGCTCTGATCAGGAGCGATAACAGTCTGAACCGAGTAGATCGCAGCTCCATTATCTCTGCGGGAAGCCTCGAGTCCGCGGCCCGGCGGCGCCCTTCATAGCTATCTCTTATATTTGTATATATATAATATATATATGTATATATATTATATATATTATATATATATATATATATATATATATATGTTGTGTGTTGTGTGTTGTGTGTGTGTGTTTTGTGGGGTGTGTGTGTGTGGTTTTGTGTGGGGTTTTGGTGTGAGTGTGTGTGTGTGTGTGTTGTGTGGGGTGTGTGTGTGTGGGTGTGGTGTGTGTGTTGTTTTGTGTGTGTGTGTGTGTGTGATGCGTGTGTGTGTGTGTGTGCATATATTTGGCGCTTCACTAGTTATCGCAACTAGTGTTCTCTCCAAACACTGTTTTATCAATCGGCTCTCCGGCAAATGCAGTACCTACAAAACGTAAAAATCCTTTCATCTCCTGATGAATCTTCTGTCTTCATAACAGGGGCGGTTTTTTTTGGTCAGATTGTTTAAAAGTTTAATCCTTTAGCTCTACTACTATAGTAAAGTATGATTCTAAAAAATCACATAGGCCCTAATTTCCAATTCATGGTTGAAACAAACTGAATTTTTCACTTGGCACTCGTCCGTTTCCGTTGGTGGCGAACTTCGCCGAAATAAAATGGATTTTTTGAGAAACTTTTTCTTTAATGGGGGGGTGGGAGCACTCTTGGCAGTTCATCCCCCAGACTTCCGGTGGCAGAAGGTGTCGCTGAGAGAGAGAGATAGAGAGATAGGCAGAGAGAGAGAAAGAGAGAAGAGAGAAAGAGAGAGAGAGAAGGGGAGAGGGGAAGAGAGAGAGAGAGAGAGGAGAGAGGAGAGAAGAGAGAGAGAGAAGGAGAGAGAGAGAGGGGAGGGGAGAGAGAGAGGGGAGAGAAGAGAGAGAGAAGAGAGAGGAGAGAAAAAGGAGAAAGGAAGAGAAAGAGAGAGAGAGAAAAGAGGGGAGAGAAGAGAGAGGGGAGAGGAAGAGAAAAGAAGAGAGAGAGAGAGAGAGAGAGAGAAGAAAGAGAGAGAGAGAGAGAGAGAGAGAGAGAGAGAGAGAGAGAGAGAGAGAGAGAGAGAGAGAGAGAGAGAGAGAGAGAATAAGAGAGAGAGAGGGGGGGGGTATATATATAACATACTGGTAAAAAAATCGACACAAATATAGTTTTAACATTTATTGCTTATGAAATTCTAAAAAGTGCCCTTAAATTATGAGAAAACAAGAGAGAAAAAGTATTAGCGAGGGATTTATCGCACTCCTCTCAATTCTCCTTTGCCTAAATCTGCAAACTTTGGCGAGGGGAAAACACAAAAAAGAACATAATTCAGAGTTGGGGAAAGTTTTAGGTTGCAATCTGTCAAAGACCAGCTTTCTGTGGAGTTCACAAGTTTTCCTAAAATTTACGTATTTTTCTCTTTGGCGTTGTGTTAGGCCAGAAAAAAAAATCCCAATGTATTGACAAAAAAGAAAAAAAAGGAAAAAAAAGGGGGGGGGGAACGCCTTTTTCTTTTCTGCTATTTCAAGAAATGAGACTTGATGAAATGTGTTTCTGCTTGTCTTAAGGTAGACTGCTGCATTCTAGGAACAGACCGAAAAGAACATATTAGCTAATCGGGTTGAATCTGACCCACAGAGTAGCACGTGAGAATCAGTTCATATTAATCGCACGTGTAACTAAGCGCTCTTGCCGAATGGTACGCGTCATGTGCGGTGTACAAACTGTTTAAGTGTAGTAAACGTGCTATACTGTGCTCTGCGTTTTCCTTTAAGTTAGATTTAGGATGGGTATGAGGCAGGATAAGTTAGTCTGGGTTAAGTTAGGTTAGATTGAATTGGGTTAGGATACCCGGATCAAGTCTGGTTGCGTAGGGCTGGGTTCTGCCAGATTCAAAGCCAGGGTGAGAGTTGGTCCCATATCCAAGTGGTCGTTGGGGACATCTCCGTAGAGGAACATGCTTACTAAGTCGCAGGATGATGTCGTAGAGTGGTCAGTTCTTCTCCGTCCCGACTTTGACCCCAACTTGCTAATAGCAGGACACCAGCACTCACAGCTGAGTCTACTGAGAGGGGCTTCCGGGGTACGAACCCAGGACCCTGCTAAAGCCACCTCTCTAAGCCATGCCATCCAGCTTAGATTGGTTTAAATCATGCCAGGCTACCCTTTATTTCGCTAAGTTTGGATTGGGATAAACTCACGTAACATTCTTTTACGTCAGTGTCTTAAGCTGGGTTGAATTAGGCTGACAATAAAACAGATTTAAGCTCAATTCATTGAGTCAAATCAGGCCTAAGCTAAGACAGGCTAGGGGAGCAAAGCGTAACGAGGGTGAAGCCCGAACGCATGTTAAAGAAGCAACAACCAGAGAATAAATGAGGAATGAAGGAAGAATGTGTTAAAGAGAGAAGAGGAAGAAGTTTTTTTTTATTATTTCGTTTTTCATTTTGATATTTTGTTTGGCATTTTTTATATACATGACGTGAAACGGTTTTGATAAAATGTATGTGAAGACAAACACCCCAGATAGATAAATAGACGACTATTAAATAAAGCTTACTCTAAGAATAACCATAATAATAATAATGATAATAAAAATAATATTGATTATAACAATGATAATAGTAATATCAATGATTATATTACCAATCATGATCCCCTTAATGATAATAACAGTGATGATAACATCGGCCATAATAAAAATGATATAAGTAAATTAATAATAATAATAATAATAATAATAATAATAATAATATAATAATAATAATAATAATAATAATAATAATAATAATAATAATAATAATAATAATAATAACAATAACAATAATATGCATTAACATAACAATGATGATGCACAACTACCAACACGGCACAGACTCCACACACCATGAAGCCAGGGACAAGAGGCAACGCCAAGATAGCATGCATTACCACAGAGGAGATAAGGCAAGATGTGACATACATTCACTCAAAGCAACTCCTGATAACGTGAATGAAGACAGACACGCGTGGATGAAAGAAAGCATATGCGGATATTTGACTTTTCGAGACGGGAGAGGGGAGAGGGAAGGAGATAGTGGGTGACACATGAAAAGGTGCCAGCGCAGAAGAAGTCTCAGGTGAAAGGGGGCGACGTTCGCTCGTCTTGAGGAGAAGGACAAAAGTAAACAAACGGCTCAGTAAGGTTGGTCGTGTTTGTAAGAGAAACTGTTGCCGGGAGGAAGCTGTACTGGCGAGGCGAAAAGATTGTTAGACATATTCGGAAGCGTGAAAATCTGTGGAATGAACTGTGGACAAGAATTTGAAACTAGGAAAGGTTATGGTTTGAAAATGAAAATCCTGTGAACAAAGATTGGAAGTAGAAGAGGTTATGACTTGAAACTGAAAATCCTGTGAATAAGAAATTCAAGCAAGGAAAGGTTATGATTTCAAACTGTGAAAATCGGTGAGACTAACGGACCAAAGGTTTCGAACTAAGAAAGGTTATGAAAGTTATTATGGACGAAGAAAAGGAACTATAAAAGTCTCAAACAAAAATGAAAACGCGCACCGAACACAGAAGTTGTTGGTGGTCGACATTTTGCCCGAAGGAGAGGTGGGCGTCGTTTTCAAGAATACTTCGGGCGTTGACGCTGTTAGATCTTGAGAGATTTACTTGATACAAACAAGTAAATCGCTTTATACACGGAAAGGTAAACAGAAATGTAGAAAATATAAAAATGAGAATGTATAACTTCCCAGCGCGAGAAATGTGACTGATGTGTTTGATTAATTCTTCATCGGGACCATACGTAATTATTGCATGTAATTAGATGAGATTTAATTAGAACGTGTCAATTACACCTCTTTGTCAAAATGATCAGAGGCAGGAAAAAGAAGGAGAGAGAGAGAGAGGAGAGAGAGAAGAGAGAGAGAGAGAGAGAGAGAGAGAGAGAGAGAGAGAGA
>NC_051391.1:38155033-38157533 GCF_015228065.2 Penaeus monodon
AACATGAATGGATACATTTTTTTCCATAGCAAAAAAAAAAAAAAAAAAATCCATCGAAAGATACATATTTAAGGATAAGGAAAGCCCTGTCTTCCTCAATTCTTACTTACATGGGCGAAGAAAACTGAATCTCGAAATGGTCGGCATCGGCGGGTCGGTAGGAATTCTCGCGATACGGGGAGGCTGGGTGCTCGAGGGAACCGCCGCCGTAGGAGGGGGTCCTGCTGTTCATTTGTTTTTTTTGGGGGGAGGAGGGAAGGTGGATGATATTATTTTTGCTCTGTTGTTTGTTTTCCTTATTGTTATTATCACTGTTATTGATATATATGTCTTTATTCTAGTTCTTTTTCTTATCAATATTGCGAAGTTGTTTATAACTATTGTCGTGTTACTGACCCACGCGAAGTTTTCATTGTTCTGTGGCTATGGCTGCGTCCGCACCGGCAGAGAGCCAACAAGTCTGAACAAACTGAGGAAGCGCTACCTTTATTCATGTTTACGTGTTGACACTGAACCGATAACTGTTCACTTGTTCTCCCTATTTTGGATATGAGAGATGTTGACCTCATTCCTAGCACCCCTACTCCCAGCCCCTTATTGTCCCTTGGCGCAGATACTATATATATGGGAAACAAATAATCGCCAAATCACCCTTTTATCCGCGATGGAGCTTATCAACAGCAGCAGCGGAGGCCTCGGACCTCTTTTTAAAGGCGGCGCCCGCACGTTGGCCAGTCATATTCGGCTCGCACTTGATGAAGCACTTATAAACACTTTTCCTTATTCTCCTCCTCTCGTAAGTAGCGAGAAAAAAGTAAACCATAATAAGACATGAGAAATGACCTGTCTGATTCTATAACCCTCAATAACAAACTGAAAAAAGGGAAAAGGCCGCCAGACCAGAAAGGAACGGCAAGGAACAAACGCGACAGAAAAAACGTCCGACTTTCATCTGCTCGCGTTAACCTGCTGCCGGTGCGGACGCGGCCCTAACTCTACCCAGGACTCTCCGTGAACCCAAAAGCCTCTCCATGATCTCCAATGCCTTCCTCACCCCGACCCCCCCCCCACCGCCTGCAGCAGTCCACGTGGCACCCCCCCCCCCTCCGCGGCACCCAGGCGTCCTGACCATCTCGGCTTCTCATCTCCTCCTTAAGGAGTCGAAGGTCCGCCTTTCTGCTCCGACAATAGCCTTTTCCGGTCCACTGGGTTTCTCTTCGCCTCCGTTAACCGAGTAACTGCTGGTAATTTGCTGTATTTCCGGCGCTTTTGGCGAAGATTACCTTTCTGCCTTTTTCTTGTAATTATTTTCATTATATATATATATATATATATATATATATATATATATATATATATATATATATTTGTTGATTGTGTGTGTGTGTGGGTGTGTGTGTGTGTGTGTGTGTGTGTGTGTTGTGTGTGTGTTGTATGTATGTGTGTGTGTACGTATGTATGTATGTATGTATCTATATCTATCTATCTATCTATATAACTATCTATATATACATATATATATGTGTAAACATACACCTATATATACATATAAGGATAGATAGATAGATATGCACATGTATATGTTCACACACGCACACGTATAGCCGAAGGATAGATGATTAGCTGTTCACGTCGGATTGCTGACTTTTTGTGCGGCGTCATATAAAAGTTCGAAATCTTTTGTACACTTGATGTAGTACATAGTGCGCTTGGCAGGTTCAGCCTCAAAGTTTATGAACATCACAACCGGGAGAGGAGAAAAGACGTGATATATAAGATTCCTTCCATGCCTACATCTTTTCCCGTAGGATTTATATCTCAAGAAATGCGCAGGTATAGCTTGTAGATCAGATGTTTGCGCTCGTAAATAATAGTTTTCATGCTTTGATTAACTGTCCTTTTGACGGTTTGATGTAACTTAGATCCTAGGGGCAGCTAGGAGACTTATGCCAGACTTATTTTATAGGAGAAGCTCACTTTTTTAGATTTAAAATTGGTATAGAAAAGGGAGATAGAAGAGGAGTGAGAAAAAGGATCTGTTTGGATGTCATGGGAGTTGAACATTAGATTGATCAAAAGAATGGATGTTGGTATAATTGTGTGTGTGTGTGTGTGTGTGTGTGAGAGAGAGAGAGAGAGAGAAAGAGAGAGAGAGAGAGAGAGATACAGAACGAGAGTGAGGGAACAAATAGACAATGCACGCAGTCCAACAGAACTATCTATCTATCTTTCCATACCTACTCCACCCACCTACCCATCTATCTATCTATCTACCCACCCCACCTACCCATCAATCTGTGGAGGGAAAAGAATAAATGAATAAAACAGAACGCGCCCACACCCACACACAAACGAAACCCAATCCCACCTCGGCACATAGACGGCATCCGGACGGGCTTCACTCCGCGTGACCTTCCTGTCCTCTTGGGTCCTCCCGCCGTCGCCGTACCGTCCGTGGCTCGGGGGATAGGCATCGCGTCCCCTCTCCCTGTGGCGTCCG
>NC_051391.1:38162533-38164770 GCF_015228065.2 Penaeus monodon
GGAATCAACATCTGCATCCGGGCATTGGGCATAGCAAGGGCATTCCAATTCAATCACGAGGCTGATTGAATTCTGTGCCCCGATGCTCTTTTTTTCTTTATGTCATTTTGAGTTTTTGTTTTTCTTTTTTTTTTTTTAATTCTTGACCTTGTGTATATCATCAAGATATTTGACTCACTTAATTAGATTGTAGTAAACACAATAAGACTCTACCGTCAGATCCTCTCTCTTAATTAGAACAGTTTGTACTTAATTAATAAGGGTTTAAATTAGGAGGGAGCCGCCGAGAAAATGTGACTGAGCTTAAGAACTAAAATCATAACAAGGAACTGTGTCTCATATTCAGCTGGTATAATGACAAGAGGGTGTTATTCCCTGTTGTATAAAGCATCATAAAAGTAGCTAAAACACAGCTGGTCTTAGAGAGGTTCCTGTTATGATTTCTAGGTCTTAAGACTTTTGCGTTTGCTGAGGTCGCCTCGCGCTTTAGTTCAAAGCTATATGAAATCCTAGTACTTACAAGCGTGTTTGATCACTTCATGTTATCCTGTTACTCTTTTAGCTTTTATTCCCGTTTGATGCCGTTTCACCATCTGCTCATCTTTACATCATAATATCTGGTCATCGTATTGCCCCCATTTTGAATACAACTTCATCATCTCACAATCTGGTGGTAACTTGATACCTTACAACTATTCTCTTAGTTCCCCAATACCTTTATTTTGTATGGCGTTTTCCATCCTGTCATCTTTATAACAGTAACTTACTTGTGTCAGAGGCGGCGTGCTCATTCCCGAGGCCGCGGCAGAGAGGAGCAGGACGAGGAGGTACCTGTGCCTCATGCTTGAGCCTTCTTCGGTGTCTGCAACTGGGGGTTGAATGGCGTTGGTCGTGAGTGCAATATTGGTGATTGGGTCTTGCAATGCTTTTATTTTCATTTTGAGTTAAGTTAGTGTTCTATGTGTTAATGTATTTCGATTAGCTTCAGTAAATATGTTATATTAAGATTTGAATTCAGTTCATTGCCATTTAAATTTGAATGAGATTACATAAGATTTCAATAGAGTGAAATGACATTAGCTTAGAGTTGAGTGGAGTTAGTATGATATTTAAGATATTTAAGATATTTAAGTAGACTTATGTTCCGTGGGTGTGATGGCAGTGAATGAGTTAAAGCGTGGAGAGCAGGGGGTCTACTCCACACAATGAGATTAGTAGAGGACCCTCCATTACAATATAAAGGCCATAGAATTAAATAACAAAAGAGGATTTAGGGTGAATACGGGGGGGGGGGAGGGGTGAAAGCATTATTACCAGACCAGTAGGAAATACATTTTTAAAAATGCAATGAAATTATTCTTTCTTACCTCCTAACAATGAGGAGGCAGTTGAGTTTGATTCATGCAATGGTAATAGTGGCAACTAGAGAGACAATCATGCTGTTTATGGTGGCTAACAATACTGCTAACGATAACCAAAAAATTCTTATAATGATAATACGAATAGTAGTTATTACCAGTACTATGTCATGTTATCATACGTTTTGTTACTCTTCTCATAATAAACAACATTTACCTTTAATTCACTTTCGTTATAAATGCAGCAAGCGATGATAAATGTACATCATTCACCCCAAGACAATTATGTCTTATCTAATTTGTTAAAGATAATATGTTTTACTGCTAAATATATAGTAGAGAAATACAACAAGCTCTTTTAATCACAATGACTGCTTTGTTATCTAGTTCTCTTCGACAAAAAGGATGGAAGTGAAATCATATTAGAATTTCATTGTTATTATTATTCGTCTGTATTTTACCCCTTCACACAGACGTATGCTTTTATATCTATATGTGTGTGTGTGTGTGTGTGTGTGTGTGTGTGTGTGTGTGTGTGTGTGTGTGTGTGTGTGTGTGTGTGTGTTTTCTGTGTGTGTTTATATACTTCTATCAGCATATATATAAACACTATATTTCCTGATAGCACGCATTGCCGCCGCCCGGACGAGCGCGCGCATCCGCACCAACGCGAGACAATGGCAGTCACGCCCAATGACTCGAGTTTAATGGTGACAGTGACGTGTTACTGGGACGCCGCTCTGGCCGGGAGGAAGGAAACCTCTTTTTCTTTCTTTTATCGTGAAAGCTAAGCCTGAGGAAAGATTTTTACAACCAGTTTTATGTTGTAGTAGAAAAAAAAAAAAACAAACACACACACACACACCCACACACACACAC
>NC_051391.1:38164870-38169870 GCF_015228065.2 Penaeus monodon
GGCAATGTAGGAACAGTGGCAACATAATAAGAACAGTTGCAACAAAGGAACAGTGGCAATGTAGGAACAGTGGCAACATAGGAACAGTGGCGATATGAACGGTGGCAACATGAGAACAGTTGCAACAAAGGAACAGTGGCAATGTAGGAACAGTGGCAACATAGGAACAGTGGCAATATGAACAGTGGCAACATGAGAACAGTTGCAACACAGGAACAATGGCAACATAGGAACAGTGGCAATAAGAACAATGGCAACATAAGAATAGTTGCAACATAGGAACAATGGCAACATAAGATTAGTTGCAACATAGGAACAGTGGCAACATAGAAATAATGGCAACATAAGAATAGTTGCAACATGGGAACAATGGCAACATAAGAATAGTTGCAACATGGGAACAATGGCAACATAAGAATAGTTGCAACATAAGAATAGTTGCAACATGGGGACAATTGCAACATAAGAATAGTTGCAACATGGGAACAATGGCAACATAGAATAGTTGCAACATGGGAACAATGGCAACATAAGAATAGTTGCAACATGGGAACAATGTCAACATAAGAATAGTTGCAACATGGGAACAATGGCAACATAAGAATAGTTGCAACATGGGGACAATGGCAACGGGCACAGTCGTCTCGCACAATTCCCGAAGGTGAAACATGGGCGTGTCTTGCCTCCCGACGGGATCCTCTTCCCTCTCTTTCCCCTCTCCTTTATCCTTCTCTCTCCCTTCTCCGCTTCTCCTTCGTCCTTTCTCTTCTTTCTTTGCCATTTCTCCTTTTCGTAGCACCTCTTTTATCCTATCTGTTCTTAACCCTTTCTCATTTCCTCTCACTTCTCTCCCCTCTCAACCCTTCCCTCCCCTCCTTCTCCTCCCCTCCTCCTCCTCCTCCTCCTCCTCCTTCCTCCCCTCCTCCTCCTCCTCCTCCTCCTCCTCCTCCTCCCCACCCTCCCTCCTACTCCTCCTCCTCCTCCTCCTCCCCACCCTCCCTCCTACTCCTCCTCCTCCTCCTCCTCCCTCCTCCTCCTCCTCCTCCTCCTCCTCCCCACCCTCCCTCCTACTCCTCTCCTCCTCCTCGTCCTCCTCCTCGGCGTCCCCCAACTCCCCTCCCCACCCTTCCCTCCTCCTCCTATCCCCCTCCCATTCCAGTCCTCTCGTCCTGGCCCACCTACCTTCTGCCTCCCCTCTCCTCCCCTCCCACCTACCTTCTCCCTCCCCTCCTCCCATCCTGATCCTCTCAGCACTGACCCCCCCCCCTCCTTCACCTATCCTCATCCTCTCGGCCAACCCCACTCCCGCCCACCGCCCACCGCCCACCACCTCACCCCACCCCACTTCTCTCGGCCTTTCTATACGGCATCGTTACGTCATTAAAGTGTTAACGGACGACGCCTACACGAAAACGTTTGCTCATATGATCCATTCTTCATCAAAATGTTAATGGTTTATGGAAACGTTTACTCCTTTCAATTTATTTGTCATTCAATTTCTGACGATCGACGCTTCTACGAAAACGTTTACTCATGCGATCCCAACGTCACAGCGTTTCTAGCGGACGGCGCTCCTACGAAAACGTTTACTCACACCATCCATACGTTACATAATTCCCAACGAACGACCCTCCTGCAAAAAACGTTTGCTCCGACGGTCACTACGCCACAGAATTTCTAACGGATGCTGCCTCTACGAAAACATTTGCTCCAATACTTGCCACGAAGCAAACGTTCTGATGAATAAGGGTTGCCTCTCGCCCTTTTATGAGAAACGTTCCGACGAGTAAAGGTTGCCTCTCGCCCTTTTATGAGAAACGTTCCGATGCGCTTCACGTGAAAAGACCGAGAAGACCTTTTCCGAGCTCCGTAGTGGCTTCATTTGCTTTCGCTGCACATTACCCGGAAGTGTAATTGGCTTCGTATGACAATAAGTGTCGCTGTTAGATGACAGAAGACTTATTATGCGGAAGTAATGGCATATATCCTATGATTTATGAACTTTATTATATCCATTATCTACTTTCCTTCCTTTCTTTCGGTCTATTAGGTAGGACCTAGGGATTATGTAATGCTGTTGATAATGGGCGTCTTTTTGTCTGCAGTAGGTGATTTGGTCCTTTTGGTGGTATCAGTCTAAAGAGAGAACATTGATTTTGCTTAAGTCAGTGTCAGTGGTGAAATTATCATTAGAGGCAGAGGCATGACAGAGAGAGAGAAAGAGAGAGAGAGAGAGAGAGAGAGAGAGAGAGAGAGAGAGAGAGAGAGAGAGAAGAGAAGAGAGAGAGAGACAGAGAAGAGAGAGACAGAAGAAGAGAGAGAGAGGGAGGGAGGGAGAGAAGAGAGAGAGAGGGAGAGAGAGAGAGAGAGAGAGAGAGAGAGAGAGAGAGAGAGGAAGAGAGAGAGAGAGAGAGAGAGAGAGAGAGAGAGGAGAACAGAGACGGAAAGAGAGAGAGAGAGAGAGAGAGAGAGAGAGAGAGAGAGAGAGAGAGAGAGAGAGAATGTAAATAGACATGAAGAAAGATTGATATAGACATGAAAAGAGGGACAGAGAGATATATTGGATAATATTGTTATAGGACACCGGATTGTAGTTTGTTAAAGGAGTCAGACAGGACAAGGTTTAAGGATTTAGGATTAATCTCGACTGGGATTTTATATTCAATTCCTAGGATATAGTGTTTTGTCTGTCCCTTATCCTACCTACGTCGTTTCCCCCTTTCCTTCTTTTTTTCTCTTTTTCTATTTTTCCCCCTTTTAATGAGAGCAATAGTCTGAATGTTCATACAAATGAAATAACTGTAAGCATATCTCTTTTTTTTTTTTTTTTTTACTCTCTCTCAAAGAGAATTAAATCTTTTGTAATGTTTTTAGTCTTACTGTTACAGCTTACTGTGTCTAATCTTACTGTTACAAATGATTTTTTTCTTTTTTTTATTTCTTTTGCCTTGACTGCGATCTCTGTCCAACGCGAAGGAAATAATATTCTGCAACAGAGCAAGTTTGTTGCAGAGTAGCAATATTTGTTAGAAAGTATGACAATATTTAATGCAGCGGTTCGCAACATAAGGGCCACTTTCAGGGGGAGGGGGGGGTCATGGAGCAATATAAAAATTCTGACGTCGAATGGAAATGATTTGTTTTTTTTCTCAGCTACAATACCTACATCTCGTTATCTCTTGCACATCAACAAATTGGGATCTTTCTTTAAAATATTCTTGTTGCCAGCATTACACTACTGATAAAATGTAATGACTGAAGCAGGTAAGATGACAGGCACTGAAGGGGGAGATTATTACCTATAGGTCAGGGGCCAAAGAATAGGAGGGTTTGGGAAGCCCTGGGAACTGGATCAAAAGTTGCCACACGCTGAAGATGCTGCACTTGGTATTTAAGGTAAAACGGGTGTGTTGTTGTTCTGTGTTATGCCGTATCGTATCATATTGTGTTATATTATCATACGATATTATGATATATTATATCATGTCATGATATAGCATATCATATCATACTCTATTATGTCATATTATACCGTATCTTATTTAATTCCATTATATCAAATCAGATTCCATTAACATTATGTTATATTGCATTATTTTATCAATATATTGGTCGTACAATATTATACTCTAGTGCCTTGCTATCATGATATTCTGTTATCGCCCCCCCCCCCGGCTGATCCTATTTCTAAATCTTTGAAACGGAATCTTACCTCAATTTCCTCCTTTTGACAAACAATCTTTATGTCATTTTACGTTAACATCATATTTTTTCGCGCTTTTCTAAGTATTTTTTTCTTGTTTTAATCTATTTTTGCCTGTTTCCTCTTCAGTCGCGGCTAACTTTCATCTTTATTGTGTATCTTCGGGAACTATCTGTTTTTTCTCTCTTTTTTTAAGAATGTGTTTGATTAATGCAGCTTCGTCAGACTCATATTTCATCAAAAAATTACTGGACGAAGAAAGCCGAGCTGCAGATATCTAATGCTAGCAATCGCAACGAAGAAAACATTGATGCTATAGTTATTTGGGGTTGAAAATTGCACACACTTAAACTGATAAATAACCAATAAGCAAATGATCGAACTGATTTGTAACATATCGAACTAAACAACCAATTTTTTTTTTCACTGATTTGCGCTCGCGTACGCACACACACGCACACACACACACACTTACACGCAAACTTTCACACACACACTTTCTCACTCACTCTCTCTCTCATTCTCACTAATTCTCTCTGTCTGTCTTTCACACACACACTTTCCACACTGTGCGTTTGTACATGTGTAAATTGTATCCGTAGGCTTCAACCTTCAAATATAACTGTATATCAACCTCGGCAGTTTCATCTTCCTCTTTGGAGAAATTAGTTTAATACACACACTCGCGCGCACACACACATATATATCTACTTCTACTTATCCATTCATCATGTTTCAGTTATACCCGTAAAGGATATCCATAATATAATCTAGTATAGGCGATATGTACAAGAATTAGCCACTTTTATAAACAAGCATAACTGGTGTTTCCTACTGACAAAGCGGCGAAAAAAGTAGTTTTCTCAATATTAATTATCGGTTCAGAGGTTAAAACATCTAAGTAAGCCTTTTAGAAGTACAATTCGCTAAAAAACACAATTAACCAGTGTCACTGTCTTCATTCCTAAAAGCTTGTTTGCATTCCTTCTAGCTGGTAAAATGCTATATTATGTAAATGCATTTTTTTTGTAGTTAGTGACATACTAATGTAATTAATAGTAATAATAAGAAAATGGTAATTATAATATAGTGATTACGTTAATAATGATTGTAAAAATTATAATAATATTAATAATAGTAAAAATAATAACTATAACAATAATAATATCAATGATAATAATAATATCAATAATAATAATAATATCAATAATAATAATAATAATATCAACAATAACAATAAAAATAACAATAATGATAATAATAATGATAATAATAATTAATTATTATTAATTATTAT
>NC_051391.1:38182370-38184870 GCF_015228065.2 Penaeus monodon
TCGCCAAAGTGAATCTGAGCTACATTCAAAGCGCACCGGATCACGTGTATGGTTTTCCGAAGCGGACTGATCAGTTTTCGGCGCTTCGGACTTTGTTTTTGATGGTTTAAAACTTTACCAAATGTCCTCAAATGCTATTACGTCTGACTACACATCCTCCTCTGCCGATCTGTCTCTCTGTCCACATCTACGTGACAGTAAACAACTACCAAGGCGAAGAAGCATAACAAACCATTGCTGTTTCAACTTATCATTTTGCTTTGACTGTGCTTATCTACGTGTTTCCGTTTCCTCTTTATCAGTTTCCATCCGCAGGGCATTTCTCTTCTCCCATTTCAATCGATCCAACTTATAAGATAACGGTATGTAAGGAATTCAAACACTTTAGGCATATCAGGACCACGTGCTTCTGAAACCCCATATCCAGTCAAGTAACTTTAAGATACCGATACCTCCTACCAATCTTTTTCTTCTCGGATTTCTTGGTATCATTCCATTTTCATGTTGCAGCTTATTTTTATTTTCTTTTGATTTGTTTTCTTTTGTATTCCCTTCTTTTCTACCTCCTTCCTTTCTTTTTTTTCTCTTTTCCCCTTTTTTTCTTAGTAATTTTCTTTATTTCCTCTTCCTTTTCCTCTTATTTCTTCTTATAGAACTTCTTTTTCGTCTCATTATTAGTATTATTCTTTTCTCCTTTTCCTTCTTCCTTACTTCCTTTCTTCTTCTTCCTCTTTCCCCCATTTTTTTTTCTTAATCTCCATATTCATCTTCTCCTCTTTTTGTCTCCCTCTTCTACTCCTCTCTTCTTTTTCACGTTCTTATTTTCCTTTATTTTTATTATTATCCTCCTCTTTTCTCATTCATCTTCATCTCCTTTCTTCTCCAATCCTTTTATCCCTCACGCGATCTGTTCTAGTCCTATCAATTTCCAGACTTATCTTCCTTTCCTCATATTATTGTTATTTTCTTCCTCTCTTCTTCTTCATCTTCATCTCCTCCTTTCTTCTTCAATCCTTTTATCCCTCACATGATCTGGTTCTAGTCCTATCAATTTCCAGGCTCGTCCAACTACGCTTCTCTTTACCATTCCGAAGGCCTCTTTCATATCGCCAAGGCTATCGCTATCAATCAGAAGGCCATGACATTTTTCTCTGGTTTTATTTTGTTGTTGTTGTTGTTGTTTTTTTTTTTTTTTTTTTTTTGTTAAATCCCTTTTAGGTGTGGAAGTGTGGAAGTTAGGATCTTCTCGAACGGGATAGAATGTAGTGAAATGTAAATAGCTTTTTTTTTTTTGGGGGGGGGATTCTCTCGCTATCTCGTTCTCTCTCATTCTCTCTCTCTCTCTCTCTCTCTCTCTCTCTCTCTCTCTCTCTCTCTCTCTCTCTATCTATCTATCTATCTATCTATCTCTCTCTCTCTCCTCTCTTTATCTCTCTCTCTCTCTCTCTCTCTCTCTCTCTCTCTCTCTCTCTCTCTCTCTCTCTCTCCACGTGTTTAATTACGGGCTGCCATATGTTAAAACTTTAAGTAAATTAAAGTTACAAATAACTATGCACAGGTGATTCAAATTTCTCAGTTGTTCCACGGATCAGTAAAGGTGACTCAAATAGGTTGTTTGAGAGAGTTAAAACCCTTAGCAAAGCAGTTCGTAGGTGATTATTTACGCTACCCGTTACTAATTAATGGCGCTCTCTGCCTGGCTGCTATTTTGTTAGTATGATTGATAAGATTATTGATGACAGACTGAGTACAGAGGGATACGCTCTCAATCTATCTCTATTTATTCCTCTACCCATCTCTTTCTTCCTATAATATATATATATATATATATATATATATATATATATATATATATATATATATATATATATATATATATATATATATTATATATATATATATTATATATATATATATTTCTCTTTGTCTCTCTCTTCTCTTCTTTCCTCTTCTCTCCTCTTCTCTTCTCTTATCTCTTTCATGCATACGCAACAGGATAAACAGATAGAAACAGGCGAAAACAGCGACAGAGAGAGAGTCAGACAGCATATTACATAAGGTTCATTTTCAAACCATCCCAACGTTGGAAATTAAATGCATGAATTATATCAGAGTAACTTCACAAAGCAAGGGATGTAACTGGCATGCTTTGTGTTACTTTGTGATCACAATTACGCATAACAATGTTTGAAAGTTGATCAATAGTCGATGGAATGATATATACGGCTTTGTTTGAGATAAATATCTTTATCTGCCAGCTCTTTGCCCTTCATCGCATCCATGAACTCTGTCTTTACTTTGTGAATGATGATTAATGATGAACAAATAAGTGTGGATTTGCGAATGCATAATCCTCTGGACCGTATTCATGTTGACGAATGTAGAAAAGGTATGGATAAGAATGAATAATTTTACATTATAAGAGATGTATTTGAAAGGTTTCGTTTATATAATACATGTATTTCTGATGAAGATATAATCGAAAACAGTTAAATGCATT
>NC_051391.1:38197370-38204870 GCF_015228065.2 Penaeus monodon
CGATTTTTTTCAGTCGCTTGAAGACTTTGGAAACTTTCAAAAATAAGATCAGTGTCGCAAAGGGAAGGAAATCAATTTGCAACAGAGATTACGAGGAATTGGCAACGCTTGGAAGCTAATCACGCCCTTGTGTAGAAAAGGAAAGGTAATAAAAGCAGACACAAAATATAAACTACGATAAAGATGAATGAATGATGATAATGATAGTAATGAATGAGTCAGTATTATATCATAACTTTAGTAAATATAGAGTAAATGAATAATATATATAAGAAGTTAATTACGATGATGGTGATGAATGGTAGAAATAATACTGATAATTATCGTGGCGACGATGATGGTAATGAAAATAATAACATGATGATAATGATAGTAAAATTCATAATGATGATATTCTTGAAATAATGAAAATACCAATGATGATAATAAAGATAATTAAATAATGGTAAAGGCAACAAAATGGAAAATAATATCAACTGCTAATAACAATCCGGAATGATAATGAAATTAGTGAAAGTAATAATGATGATAATTTTGGCAACAGATATCATTATAATGATAATGATAATTATGATAAGAGTCGAATGATAAAGATAATAACAGTAATAATCATGATATTGTAATTATTATGATAATGGAGGTGATATAAAAAACTTCACTAATAACACTAACGGTGATAATAACAACGATAAGGATGATAACAATGATAATAGCGATAAAAGCAATAGTAATAACATAGTAATAACAACAATGATGATGGCAATGATAATAGTAATAATAATAATAGTGATAATAAAAGTAATAATAAAAGTAATAACAACAACATCGTCAACAAAACAACAGCAATAATAATAATGATAATGATAATGATAAAATTAATGATAATGACAAAAATAATAGTAACAGTAATAATAATGATAATTACTACTAATATAATTATCATTATCATTGTTATTATTATTAGTGTTATTATTATTATCATTAACATTATTACCATTATAATTATTATCATTATTGTTATTATTATCATCATCATCATATTGGTAGTAATAATAACAATATTGATAATGATAATAATAATGATAATAATGATAACAGTAATGAAAATAATAATAAAAAAAAACAACAGTAATAGCAGTAATAATGAAAATACTAATAATAATAATGATGAAGATAATAATATTAATTACTTTAATAATAATGGTAATGATAACAATGATAACAATAGTAACAACAATTATCATATTGATATTAACAACAGCAGTAAAAATAATAATGATAATGATAAAAATGATAATAATAATAATAAAAATAATAATAATAATAATAATAATAATAATAATAATAATAATAATAATAATAATAATAATAATATATATGTTAGGAATGAGTGCCTATTGTGACCATGGTATCTTTATTGAACCGTGAAAGGAAACAGTGACAGCAAGAAAGAAAGAAGCGGAAGATGAATTAATAATAATAATAATAATAATAATAATAAGAGGTAATAATGATAACAACAACAGCAACAACAACAACAAAACAACAACAATAATAATAATAATAATGATAATAATAATAATGATAATAATAATAATAATAATAATAATAATAACAATAACAGATAATGATAACGATAATAAAAATAATATTTATCATAATAATAATAAATATAATACCGATAATGATATATGCTGCTACTAAGAATAAGAAAAAGAATAATGTTGGCAATGTTAACAATAATAAAGAAAATAATGACAACTAATAACAATTGATAATATATAGATTAACCTAAATCTCGGAATATGCTATTTCATCGAAATCCAGAGAGGCTGCGTTCAGACGGGGTGAATGAACTGCAGAATGTAAAACGGTGGTTTGTCTGTGGTTAGCGTTATTGGGATGGGGGGTGGGTTAATTGATAGGGTATTAATAATTCTGGATATGCATTAATATACATATGTTTGCTTATGTGTGTGTGTACACAGACACACACACACACACACACACATACAGACACACACACACACACACACATACATACACACACACACACACACACACACGCACACACACACACACACACACGCACACACTCCTATACTCACACACACACTCACACACACACACACTCCACGCACACACACACACACACACACACACACACACACACACACATATATATATATATATATATATATATATATATATATATATATATATATATATATATATATATATATATATATATATGTTATATATATATGTTATATATATATATATATATATATATATATATATATGTGTGTGTGTGTGTGTGTGTGTGTGTGTGTGTGTGTGTATGCATTTGAAACCACACACACATGCACACGGAAGATCATTTACTTTTTTGAACCTCCAAAACCAAAGATCAAGGAAAACATCAGAAAATTCGAATGATGGACAAGTTGCCATTTATTTGTCACACACACACACACACACACCCATACACACACACACAGACACACACACACACACACACACACACACACACACACACACACACACATATATATATATATATATATATATATATATTTTTTTTTTTTTTTTTTTTTTTTTTTTTTTTTTTTTTTTTTTTTTTTTTTTTCTAGAGTTGAACAGCAGAGTGCAGCAGAGGAATGCACTTTCTTTACAGGGATATATAACTCCGAATTAATTGACGAGGCCTTTTAGATTATACAAGAGTTAATAAACAAATAAAATACTTTTTAAAATACAACAACGTTTTCTCAAAAAGATTTGAAGAGTACAATAGGTTCATAATTTTTTTGTTAAATTTACTAATAAGTGGCGAAAAAAAAAATTCTTGAAAGTATTTAAACAATTTTTTCTGTATTAATGAATCCTTGAATATCCGGATTTGTGTGTGTGGGAATGTGTGAAATATTCAATTAAGTATTAAGTGTTCAGAGGGAAATGTATTATAGAAATATTAAATTACCTTGGATTGTGTTGGAAGAATTATGGACCTTCTTTTTGTGGCATTTCCAAAACCCCTGATGCAGAATTCTTACATGAAGACGCATGAAATGTTTCTTCGCCCTCCATGCCGGTCGCTTTTTGCAACGTGTCCGAAACATATGACGTGGTATTGACTTGGGTGCGAGGAATATCTTCAAAATCATTCTGTGCCTCTAGGGTATAACCTTAAATGTTCAAAACTATCTAAGAGAAGGCTTGTGTATCTTTTCATATGAAGAACAATGGATGTAATAAGAAAAAAAAAATGTTTTTTACAGAATCTGAGAAATACATTAGAAAGATTCCATAGCCTTCGGACGAGAAGAATGGTGTGCATAAATAATATAAGCTGCAGAGTGAGCAGGTACTCTTTCCTTTCTATTTGAAGCTTTTGCAATGTTCTGCTTGTAATTAAAAATTATACCAACATATTAAATACTTTGTTGTATTTCTTTTGACTTTTTTATGTGAAATAAAAAAATATATATATACATTTTTTTACTTTATATGTCAGTACAAACTTCGATGATATTGTGTTTGTGGCGTACATGATACAACGATAAAAAAAAAATATTAATGTTATGAGTCTCGGGATACTATAAATATGCTGACCATGCTGTAAGGAAAGAATAAAATGGGTATTGCTTCACTGTGAAACGCACTCCTATACACGCACACACACACACAAAATATATATATATATATATATATATATATATATATATATATATATATATATATATATATATATATATATATATATTTGTGTGTGTGTGTGTGTGTGTGTGTGTGTGTGTGTGTGTGTTTATTTATTTATTAACATATATATATATATATATATATATATATATATATATATATATATATACATATATAATTGTGTGTGTGTGTGTGTGTATGAAATACATTGAATACATTTTCCTCAGTCACCCCACGACTCGAAAAGATACATCGCCTCGTCGATTTTATTTTCTCCTTCGTTCCTGGGTTTCTTTGAGGCTTATCCTCTGTCCACCTGACATCCCCTTTCTTTTTTTTCTTTTAGGCTTTTCTCGCCGAGGATTAGTAACCTCGTCTCTTGCTGCTACACAAGTGGTTTGCTTTTTAATTCTCTCTCTCCCCTCGCCATTTCCTCAAAACGTCCTTGTTTTCTTCCAAATTCCATTTCCCTAATGTGAAAGAGGCTGCTGCGAGGCTCCTTTGGCTAGGGGAAGCTGTCGGGGCTTTACGTAACTGCGGCTCTTTGAAAGGAGTGTGCAGGGGGGGAGGGGTGGTGGGGAGGGATATGATAGGGGAAGGGGAGGGAAGGGAATGTAGTGGAAGAAGGGGAGGGGGGGTGAGTGGGCAAAGGGGAAGGGAATGTAGTGGAAGAAGGGGAAGGGGGGTGAGTGGGCAACGGGGAAGGGAATGTAGTGGAAGAAGGGGAAGGGGGGGTGAGTGGGCAAAGGGGAAAGGGGGAAGGGAGGAGGAGAAAGACTAAGGAGAGGTGGATACGGAAACTGAAATATAATCCACACAGTATTAACCTTTATAACTAAAGGAAACACGTTTCCCTGCTTCGTATGACTCACTGTGGAAATGTACTTCTATATTATGTCATATTTCTGCGTGGTTGCTTCGTGGTATTTATTATCTTCCTTTTCAGATAATCCTTAGAGATATATCTTTTACTCATATCTCATATATTAAGACAGAATAAAAGAAAATCCATCGAGAATGAGGGTTATGAGTCATGACAAAAAGAAAGAAAAAACATACATATAAAAAATTAAAAGTTGATCAAAATCACTACAGTTACCCCCCCCCCCACCCCCCACCTTACTCCCATCTTGCAGTTCAATCAAGAAATCTCAATACCATGATAACAAAAACAATAAAACCAACAAAAGAAAAAAATCACAAACCCCTAACAACAATAACAAAAACAAAAGCAAAATAAAATATCTAAAAAAAAAAAAAAAAAAAAAGGGAAGGACAATGCAAATTACATTTTTCTTTCTCAAGATTTTTTTTTTTTTTCAAGATTTTTCTTTTTTTTTCCCCAAGAAGGCTCACTGGACACCCTTCCGCCTCGAGATTGCAAGACGACAAGTTCGAAACCGAGATATTACTTTCTTGAAACTGAAATCGAACTTGCACTTGTTACGCAGTTCATGTGCAATCTCACATTACATAACTTTTGCAACTTATTGATAATGTTGACAGGATTGATAATGATAACGGTAATGATGATGATATTGATAGTGATAAAGCAACGTTAATAATATAATGACAGTAATAATGATATTAATAATAATGATAACAAAAATAACATATAAACACACACACACACACACACACACACACACACACACACACACACACACACACACACATATCATCATCATCAATAACGGTATGCTCATGTTTGAGCATGTTTGGACCTCTCCACCATCCTTCGCCACTCAACTCATCTTGCGCTTTTCTTTCTACTTGTACCATCGACAGCCCGCAAATATCTTTGATGTTGTCGCTCAGTCTTGTCTTCGGTTTGCCTCTTCCTCTGTTTCCTATCACCATCCCTGTCAGCAAGTCTTTCTCAATACTTTCACTTCTCATCACATGACCAATAAACTTTAATTTCCTCCTGTTCAAGATGTCCAACAGCCGGTCTCCACAATTTATTTTTCTCAGCACTTCATCATTCGTCTTCTTCTCTGTCCAGCTAATATGCAGTACTCGTCTATAACACCACATTTCAAAACCGTTGATCTTCCTCTTGTCCATCTACTTCAGCACCCAACACTCAGATCCATATGATGCAATTGGGAAAACTAATGAGTTCAATAACCTCAGCTTTGTCCGTAAGGTAATGCTTCGGTCTTTCCAGATGTTATTGAGAGCAACTGTGCCGTTTTTGGCAATGGTAATTCTTCTTTTTATCTCCGGAGAATCATCATATGTATTAGTTAAAACAGCTCCAAGATAAGTGAACTCTTTCACATTTTCCACAACATCCATTGATTGTAACATGTTCATCATCGTTCATTGCCGGTTATCTTTGAATCTTCATGATCTTAGTTTTCTTGGCATTAAGAAACAAGCCAGCCTTTTCGCTTGCTTCTCTAACTTTATCTAGTAGTTGTTGTAGTTCAGTGATACTGCTGGCAACCAAAACTATATCATCGGCGTACCTTAGATTTGATATTTTGTATCCTCCAACATCTACAGTTCTTTCAAAATTCTCCAGAGCACTTCTCATAATTGCTTCAGAATATATGTTAAAGAGGTGCGGAGACAGAACGTAACCCTGTCGCACTCATTTTTGGCAATGGTAATTCTTTTTTTTATCCCCGGTGAATCATCATATAATATTAGTTAAAACAGCTATATATATATATATATATATATATATAATATATATATATATATATATATAAATATATATATATATATATATACACACACATATATATATACATATATATTTGTGTGTGTGTGTGTGTGTGTGTGTGTGTGTGTGTGTGTGTGTGTGTGTGTGTGTGCCTGTGCATGTCCTGACCAGGACTCGAACCTAGGTCACTCCAGGTAGGTGACCTAGGTTCGAGTCCTGGTCAGGGAGGCTTGTTATTTATCGATATCAATGCGGCACTGCATTATTCCATCTTTCACACACACACACACACACACACACACACACACACACACACACACATAGATATATATATATATATATATATATATATATATATATATATATATATATATATATATATATATAAGCATGTATATATATACATACATACACATTGTATGTGTATGTGTATATGCATTTTATTTTTCATTAAGCATACTATATATTTTTCTTTAAGACATCCTTCTCATTAGCAAAAGATTTTTCCTTGGTCGTACAAGAGAAAAGAATTTCAAGTGCTAAGGTATGGTTAGCCTGAGCTGTCTGTAAGGAAAATTCTTCAAATTCCTTTTAGTCGTCATTATCAATACCAATGATATCAGTTTCATCATGAAATTGAATAGTGATGAATGACTGGATTAATAATTAATAACTTCTCTTAAGTATGGTAATTAATCGGTCGCAATGATCATCGATTATATAGTGAATATCATAAAAGCCCTTTAGTTATGAAAGTTATGAAGCAGCAGGAAATTAAAGATGAGTATCATTATTAAATTTATATTACATGATTATCGGCATTACAAACTCTTTGTATTATCAAACAGTAATGTATATCTTTATTATCAAAGACTATCAAAGTTGTTGCACCAGTAAATATTGATAATATTATGACGTAAGGCAAATTTATGAAAGTACAGACGAAGTGAACAGTAATGAACGGCGACTGAAGTAATACCAAAAAGTTGATATTAACAACGAAACCACGATTAATATCAGCGAGGATAATTCTGACTTTAATCGTGGTCTGGATAGCGATAAGACTTCCGGGAAAAGCATTTGTAGCAGACTATCAGCTGTGTAGGCCGGCGGTGTAGGTTATG
>NC_051391.1:38222370-38224870 GCF_015228065.2 Penaeus monodon
CTCCTCGCTCTCGTAACCCTCTCCAGACTTCTCGGCGTGGCACTCGGTCATAAGCTTTCTCTAAGTCGATGAAGACCATATGCAGCACTCTTTGATTCTGGTATTTCTCCATGGTTTGCCTGAGAAAAAAGGTACCGTCAACTGTCCCGATCCCTTTCATAAAATCAAGTTGTTGTCGGCCAATGCACACTACTTGCCTAAGTCGCGAGTCCAGTAGTTTCAATGTTGAGACATCAGCTTAATACCCCGATAGTTCTCACAACTCTGAGTATCTCCTTTCTCTTTGAAGATTGGTATCAAAGTACTTTCTCTCCACTTTCCTGATATTGCTTCCCTTTTCATGATCTCTTTCATCAATCGGTGCAAGATGTCAACTCCTTCTCCCAAAGCTTTCCATACTTCCACGGGTATGTCATCAGGTCCCGTAGCTTTTCCATTCTTCATCTTCTTTAGTGCAGCATTCACCTCTTCTCTAATATTTCAGCTCCTTCTTGATCATTCGGCTCTCCATCTCCTCTAAAAGATCTATTATTTTCTTCATTTAGCAGCTTTGAAAATATTGCTTCCATCTTATCAATATATCTCTCTCTGTTCTCACACTTCCACTTTCGTCCTTCATCTGCCGTATGTGTGTTAAATCTTCCGTACTCGTATTTCTACTCTCAGCCAACTTGAATATCTTCGCCTGTCCTTTTTTAGTGTCTAATTATTCATACATATAGTCGCTTCTGATTTACTATCTTGCCATTTTTTCTTGGCTTTCTTCTTAGCACTCACGTTCCCTTGTACTTCTTCATTTAAACCACCAAATTTCCTTATCTTCCCATACCCTCCCACTACTCTCACCCAGTATTTCCTTTCCAGCTCTTAATATAATACTGTTTGCACCATTCCACCAGCTGTTCACATCTTCCATATCGTGGCTCAGCTCTCTTAGAATTCGGTCCTTGAACTCTTGTTGGGAATCATTTTCCTTCAGTTTAAACCATTTTATCCTTCTCTGAGTTGTAGTTCTCCTTTTCTGCTTCTGCGTGACATCTATGTTGAGATCAATGATAAACAAGCGGTGCTGCTCAGTCACATGATCTCCAGGTTTTACTTTGCAGTTTTTAATCTCTCTAATGTTTCTCCTTCGATATAAAAGGAAGTCGATTTGACTTGCTCTATTACCACTTTTGTAAGTAATAAGGTGTTCATTTCTCTTACGGAATAAAGTATTTCCTATTACCATATCAAAGGATAAAGCTAGGTCAATTACCTTCTCTCCATCCTCATCACCATTTCCATAAGCATTTCCTCCGTGTATGCGACTGATGGCTTCATTGCCACTACCAACATGGCCATTCATATCTCCTCCAAATATGCATCTTTCATTTTCATCAACCTCTTCCAGTTCTTGTAGTGCCGCCCAAAACTGTTCTTTTTCTTCATCTATGCCTCCTGCTTGTGGTGCATACACACTAAATGTATTCATCGATAAATCTTCAAGGGCTAATCATATCCACATGATTCTGTCACTCTTTCTGTTCACTTCCGTCACTAAATCTTTCATGTCACGCGACAAAATAATTCCAGTACCATTTCTTCCTTCTCCAGAACCCGGCCTCTTCCTGTCATGGTCCCAACATTTAATGTCCCAATTTGCAAATGTTGAACTAGCTTCTTTGGCCGCCCCTGTTCATGAGGCGGTAGCCCTCGCTGGTCCACAGAGTTAAGGCGACATCCTGGCACTGGTAACTCTACTTGTTGGGTTCTTTTCATGTAAAGTTTTAGCAAGGCGAATGCCCCTCCTGACCCCAACCCTCTCCATTTCTCAAGCCTTGGGACCGGCTGATGAAGGGCTGGGTTCCTCTTACACTTGACATTATAATGCCTAATTTTGTGAATGTTATTCATATTTTACCCCGCAATTTCCCAGGTACCTTTCACTCCCCTCCCCTGCTATGAGGTGGGGGGCTCCGCGGCATAATTTCGATATATTTGGGTAGTAGAGAGTGAATCCATCGACACCGAAATCTTTGTGATTGGTTATGCGACGCTATTCCAGAAAATCATCATACTTATGCATACCAATATTGTATATATATCTATATCTATCTATCTATCTATCTATCTATCTATATATATATATATATATATACTTTTTGTGTGCTATCCTACGACAGGTCCTTTTTGGCATCCATTTTCTCCATGATCCTGTATTCTCTGTTGAGAACCCAATCGGCACGTGTGGCAAGAATACATGCCATGCCCACTGTAATACAAGTTTATTTATTGTATTTAACATAAATGGTTCTACAAGTGCTTTGTCACCAAAGAGTCAGTTATTAGTCCTACCTATCTCATCTGTTTACCCTTTTCCTTGACTTTTGGAAAAGGGTCTTTTGCATTATTTTATTGTCTTAAATGTTATCAATATTTTAATACCAATTTAATAATCACAAATCAATAACAATAACGATAGCATCGATATCAATTGTATTAAAAAAAAATTCAGGAT
>NC_051391.1:38259870-38267370 GCF_015228065.2 Penaeus monodon
TACACATACATATGTAGATATGTGTATATATATATTTATATGTGCATATATAAGTATATATGTATAAATATATTTATTTATTTATACAAGATATGTTCAACAAAGCGAATGTGTGTGTGACTAACAAACATAAATACTTACAAATATCTATCTATCTATGTATTTATCTATCTATATATCTATATCTATATATATATATATGTATATGTGTGTGTGTTTGTGCGTGTGTGTGTGTATGTGTATGTGTGGGTATGCATACATATATGTTATACGTATATGTGTGCGTCGATGTAGGTGTGTATATCAAATTCGTTAACTAAAGTACGCGTAGCGAAATGACTAGTCACCTCCTTTGCTCATGGATTGTGAAGGGAAACCAAGTTGCTCCCTGCCTATAAAGAGAGGGAAAGTTGGGAGAGGAGTCAGTAGGCGCTGACTCCTTCTAGCGACAGGAGGGAACCCTTGGCAGCGTTCAAGATGGAGAGAAACAAATGGGTGTGTGTCATGGGATTCTCTCGCCTTCGTATTCCGTTCGCTCTCTGTGTATCTTCACTGATCTATTCTTTTTTGTTCATTTATTTACTTATTTTTCTCTCTGTTTTGTGTTCCTTCTTGCATATTTGCTCTTACACAGAGCTACATAGTTTATAAATTCGTTACTTCATTTGCTTTATTCAGTCCAATTTTCATCAGATCCAGGCCGCAATCTTGCTGGTGGCGGCAGTGGCAGTTTCCGCCTCAGCCAAGGGGGAGCAGGAGGAGGTGGACCTCGGAGTTGGCTTCCTTCAGGGACCTCAAGAGGTTGACCTTCTCGTGCCAGAAGAGAGTCAACAGATCTCAATAGTGGCCGCGACAGATCTCAAACCGTCTGCTACAGGTAAAGGAAGAAACTTATCAGTCTTATCAACTATCTTTTTCTGTTACTGAAGGTGTTATCATTGCAATATCTATGATTTTATTCATTCTGATTTCTTGTAAATTCTCTAAAATATCATAGGTTATGGAGGTGGAAAAGGTCACAAGGCCGACAAGGGATATAAGGGCTCGTACCATGACAAGGCCGGTTATAAGGGTCACAAGGGACATAAAGCCAACAAAGGTTACAAAGGCAGCCACTACGGCGACCATGGAAAGGCCCACTACAAGGTCAGAACACTTTACCTCCTCTGACCTGAAATATGTTGAACTATGAGAACAGATTTTGCGATTATCAAGCATGGAAGTATTAATCATTTTCTCTGGCAGGGATACAAGGGCAACAACGGCAAGAAGTACAAGGGGCATCACGACAAGCACAAGTATTACGGTGATTCTCACAAAGGCAAAAAGGGCAAGAAAGGTCACCACTACGGATCCAAGGGTCACCACAACAAAGGTCACAAAGACAAGGTGAGCTAAACTGGCTGTCACTGTCATTACTATCCTTGTTATCGGCATCATAAATAACAGTATAAAAATTTGGTGTATTCAAGTCTTTTTGCTATTGTTTAATCAACAAGGCTGTGTTTTCTTCATTTCCTTCTCATTAAAGTCGATAATAAGCAATTTTCCAACAAACACTAGTAGCTCATAGTTAGAACAAACAAACAAGGCATATAAGGTTCCCTTTAGATGAAGATGATACTGAGTAAATCAACACAGACAAGACACTGGTCTCCTTCGCTCGAATGAATCCCTTGCTCCTGCCTTGTTCTCCTCAGGGCTTCAAGAACGTCTACCACAAGGAGGAGTACCACCACAACAAGAAGTTCTACGACGACAGCGACAAGAAGAAGTACCACAGCAAATACGACGACTTCGACGCCTACTTCAAGGGCCACAAGGGCAACGACTACAAGGGAGGCCACTACAAGGTAAGGCACTGGTCTGAGGAATGCATCCGACGGACTGTACAATGTATAAGCAGAAAAAAAATACGCATGAAGTGTGCAACATGACAATGACAATAACCTCTTCCAGGGAGGACATCACCACGACAAGCACGGCCACAAGGGGCACCACGAGAAGGGCAAGTACCACGATGACCACAAGGGCCACAAGGGCCACTACGGCGACAAAGGCCACTACGGACACAAGAGTTCCTACGGCAAGAAGGGAGGACACAAGGGGTCGTATGGCCATGACGACCACAAGGGGTATGGCCACGATGACCACGGCCATGGTGGATATGGCCACGATGACCACGGCCATGGTGGATATGGCCACGACGACCACGGTCATGGTGGATATGGTCACGATGACCACGGCCATGGTGGATATGGCCACGATGACCACGGCCATGGTGGATATGGCCACGACGACCATGGTCATGGTGGTGGATATGGCCACGACGACCATGGTCATGGCGGTGGATATGGCCACGACGACCACGGTGGTTACGGCTCTCACTCGAAAGTCAAGCCAGTCATTGCCTCGCCCGCCTCGACCAGTGGCGCCAGAGCGCTTCCTTCGTCGAACCACAAAGTTTCTAGTCAATCTTTTAAGGAATTTGGAGATTTTGCCAAGTTTACAAAAGTAAGTCCTTGATTTTGAGCAAATTTCATCCCTTATTAACTAAAAAAAAAAATAGAAAATTGTTTCACGTAACCTGGACTATGATTTCCCTTAATAATACCAACAAATTTTCCACTTGCGGAACAAGACTTCTCAGATACATGTAAAGATGAGAGCAGTCGAAGACGGTTTATGAAGCATAAGCTCTCCCCTTTTTTTACACTAATGTATGTATTATTAGTTTGAAATTACCCTGATGTATTTGCAGTTTTTAATCGTTCCATCTAGAAAGATATTGGTAATTGTTAAAAAGGGTGCAAGCTTATAAAATAGCTACGAATTTCTGTGGCCTTTCCCAAGGTATTAGCCACTTCTTTCCCAATAGTGATGCCAAATCCAACTTTTTGTATATATAATACCCTTAACTAAAGGTATGGGTAAATATTGTGTACAAGACAACCAAAAGAGATTCAAGTGTGGTAGCAGTGAGGTTCTGTTTGGAGACATTTTTTTGATATTCACATCCAATTTGATACTCCTCAGTACTGCATTAAGACCTGCTATTTTCTAACCCTTTATACCATGAGGCATTGGAGAAAGGCCATGTCATTGCATGTAAAATATTCCATGATGTTGCCAATGCATTTACAATGAGTTAAGCTGTTAAGATTTAAACTTCCCCGTGAACCTAATGTTTCGATAGTAAGAGTAGTATAATGGATAATGTATTTATGTATGCACGTAAGCATATATACATATATGTGTATATATATAGAGAGAGATTATTGGATACTCTTTCCTCTGAATGAATATTTACTATTCAATGCTCCATAATCTAATATCGGTAGAAAAGTAAGGTTTTCCGTTCCAAATATGATAATTTATGATATTTTATATTGGAGCTCACACTAAACTTGACTTTAGAGAGCGATCTTCATGACACGAGGCGCGACCTGAACTGACTTATGGTTCAGCCCCCGGGCTAGTACAGTGGTAACGTGTCGGCCTCTCATCCGAGGGGTCGCCGGTTCGCGCCACGCCCAGGCGTGAGAAGTTGCAATTGTCGCCCGGAGGTTACTGCTGTGGCTGGGCACCACGGCGGGCAGGGACTAGGTTCAGCCGAGTCAGCACCAACTGACACACGTGAACGAGTTGGCATTAGTCGACACAGGTCGGGCTCCCCTCGTGGGCATTGCCCGGGCGAAGCTAAGCTCCGCATATCGGACTGATCCTTACTTACGGTTCACTTTATTTTGTGTTGGAATGCTTCCTACTGAGTTGCTTATTGTGCCACTAAAACACTGGGTATTATTACTTGTACATAATATATGTGTGTGTGTGCCTCCTGCCACTCACGTGCGGAGTACCTCAATGGCCTAGAATGAGCCTGCCACTCATGTGTGGAGTCCTGCAGGGGACTAGAATGAGCCCCCTGTGATTCCTCGTTATGATTAACGACGCGCTCCTGGACACACGTGGATCACTCAACCATTGCCGCTGCCACTGACAGTTCCTGCCCTGACCACTCTGCCATCCAGCGCACCCTCGACAGCCTCCTCGCCTTTACCACCGCAAACCACGTTGCTGTCAACTGTCAGAAGTCGGTCGTGATGAAGTTCAACTTCTCTACCAACCCCGCCCAGCACCCATCCTCACGCTGCCCAGCACCCATCCTCACGCTGGACTACCTGCTTGACATAGTGCATTCCACCAAGCTGCTTAGCCAAATTTAGCTAACATGAAGACCAGAGCACCAGAATGTATTCTCAACTTCCAAAACAGATATTTACTTCTCAGTGATGAAGATCTCAACATTGACTAAATCAACAAACAGTTCAATGACATAAAGGAAGCTGCACTTGAAGTAGGCGGTAAGAACGTCAAGCAAAGCTCCAGCAAGCTAAACAGCTTATGCAAAATTGCAGGGTTATGAGAGTATCATCAAACAGGGATAAAATAGAATTAGCTGAACTGACCAAGACTATAAATAAAAAGAAGATCGTATGGGAATTCAATATTCAGATAATAAATGAAACAGTGATCTGACACACGTGAACGAGTAAGGACTTAGTATTTTGACATCATAATATGCGAATAAACAAACATTTCACAATTAAACATATAGACATTATATATTTTACAAAGTACAAATATCAGTAGTATTTATTGTATAAGAAACAAATAAAAGTAAACTAGAAATTCATGACGAGGCGATTTTCAGAGGACACCATGATATGATTACATTTCAGGGGAGACTACGATATTACTAAAGGTGCCCAGAGAGGAACGGAAAAGTTGATGTTGGGATTAGCCCAAGGGATAGGATGACGGTAACGCAGATCAGAGAACAGACCAGAGTGGAAAATATGATCAGCAGTATTAAGAAGAAATGGCGATGGGATGCCACAAACGTCGAAGACATGACGAAAAATGGACAAAGAAAATAACGGACTGGAATATTACTAACACAAGGAGGCAAAGAGCAAGACGTATGGCAAGGTGGCGCGACGAAATAGCGAAATTCGGGACTAAAATAGAAAACAAGGATCGCAGAATTGGAAAATATTGGGAGAAGATTACAGGATGATGATATATATAGATAGATACATACATACATGCATACATACATACATACATACATACATACATAACAGACAGATAGATAGATAGACATATATTTATATTTCTATATGTATATGTGTATATATATATATATATATATATATATATATATATATATATATACAAATATGTGTATCTAATATCAATATTTATATATCATAGCAAAGTCAACCGTAAGGAGGAAGTCTGCAATCATAAACATGCTAGACTACATAAAGCTAATAGTTAAGGCCAAAGTTCACGGTATTAAACTTCGAAATATCATTGTGTATATATACATACATATATATGTGTGTGTGTGCGCGCGCGCGTGTGCGTGTGCGTGTGTGTGTGTACATATTCATTTATGTATAGAATATACAAAGTGTATTTATGTATATGTGTGTGTGTTTATATTTATATATATATATATATATATATATATATATATATATATATATATATATATTGTGTATATATATAAATATATATGCATATATCTACTGTGTATATATATACATTCATATATATAGATAGATACATAGATAGATAGATATGTGTGTGTGTGTGTGTGTGTGTGTATCGATGTCCCTGTGTATGCATATGTGTTTATCATACTCTTAAACTAATGTACGAATAGTGAAATGACTAGTCTCCTCCCTTGCCCATGACTTGTGAAGGGAAACCAAGTTGCTCCCTGCCTATAAAGAGAGGGAAAGTTGGGAGAGGAGTCAGTAGGCGCTGACTCCTTCTAGCGACAGGAGGGAACCCTTGGCAGCGTTCAAGATGGGGAGAACCAAATGGGTGTGTCATGGGATTCTCTTGTTCTCTTCCACTTTTTTATCTACTTATTTATCTATTTATTTTTCTGTGTCACTTCTTGCATAAAAAATAGGGAACAGCTGCTCTTATGCAAATTTACATGATTTTACGAACTCGTTACTTTATTTACATTATTCAGTCCAATTTTCATCAGATCCAGGCCGCAATCTTGCTGGTGGCGGCAGTGGCAGTTTCCGCCTCAGCCAAGGGGGAGCAGGAGGAGGTGGACCTCGGAGTTGGCTTCCTTCAGGGACCTCAAGAGGTTGACCTTCTCGTGCCAGAAGAGAGCCAACAGGTCTCAATAGTGGCCGCGACAGATCTCAAGCCGTCTGCTACAGGTAAAGGAAGAAACTTATCAGTCCTATCAACTATCTTTTTCAGTTACTGAAGGTGTTATCATTGCAATATCTATGATTTTATTCATTCTGATTTCTTGTAAATTCTCTAAAATATCACAGGTTATGGAGGTGGAAAAGGTCACAAGGCCGACAAGGGATATAAGGGTTCGTACCATGACAAGGCCGGTTATAAGGGTCACAAGGGACATAAAGCCAACAAAGGCTACAAAGGCAGCCACTACGGCGACCATGGAAAGGCCCACTACAAGGTCAGAACACTTTACCTCCTCTGACCTGAAATATGTTGAACTATGAGAACAGACAGATTTTGCGATTATCAAACATGGAAGTATTAATCATTTTCTCTCGGCAGGGATACAAGGGCAACAACGGCAAGAAGTACAAGGGGCACCACGACAAGCACAAGTATTACGGTGATTCTCACAAAGGCAAAAAGGGCAAGAAAGGTCACCACTACGGATCCAAGGGTCACCACAACAAAGGTCACAAAGACAAGGTGAGTTTAACTGATAGTCATTGTCATTACTATCCTCATTATTGGCATCAGTTACATAAATAACAGTATAAAAATTTGGTGTATTCAAGTCTTTTTGCTATTGATTAATCAACAAGGCTGTGTTTTCTTCATTTCCTTCTCATTAAAGTCGATAATAAGCAATTTTCCAACAAACACTTGTAGCCCATAAACAGAATAAACAAACAAGGCATATAAGGTTCCCTTTAGATGAAGACGATACTGAGTAAATCAGACAAGACACTGGTCTCCTTCGCTCGTATAAATCCCTTGCTCCTGCCTTGTTCTCCTCAGGGCTTCAAGAACGTCTACCACAAGGAGGAGTACCACCACAACAAGAAGTTCTACGACGACAGCGACAAGAAGAAGTACCACAGCAAATACGACGACTTCGACGCCTACTTCAAGGGCCACAAGGGCAACGACTACAAGGGAGGCCACTACAAGGTAAGGCACTGGTCTGAGGAATGCATCCGACGGACTGTACAATGTATAAGCAAAAAAAAAATACGCATGAAGTGTGCAACATGACAATGACAATAACCTCTTCCAGGGAGGACATCACCACGACAAGCACGGCCACAAGGGGCACCACGAGAAGGGCAAGTACCACGATGACCACAAGGGCCACAAGGGCCACTACGGCGACAAAGGCCACTACGGACACAAGAGTTCCTACGGCAAGAAGGGAGGACACAAGGGGTCGTATGG
>NC_051391.1:38274870-38284870 GCF_015228065.2 Penaeus monodon
GTGTGTGTTTGCACATACATATCTGTATATATACATACACTATGTGTGTGTGTGTGTATACATACATACATATATATACATATATATGTATAACATATATATACACGCATGTATAAGTATATATATATATATATATATATATATATATATATATATATATATATACATATGTATATATATATATATATATATATATATATATATATATATATATATATATATATATATATATATATATTATATATATATATGTGTGTGTGTGTGTGTGTGTGTGTGTGTGTGTGTGTGTGTGTGTGTGTGTTTGTGTTTGTGTGTGTGTGTGCGTGTGTTCTGCGATAATCCAGTGTTATAGCACTGGACTCCTGGGTTCCTCTCACTACCGCGGCAGTTGCAAACTACCTGTACTCCAGTTGCACGGCGAGAAAACGACATATCGGCTCGAGAGGCAACTACTGGGTAGTCGCCGCCGTGGCACAAGTGGCAGAGCGCTGGACTGCGGTTGATTGGGAAGAGCATCCCAAATCTGGCGAGGGTGGCACTTCCAAATGACCACGGATGAATTGAGAGGCCTGGAATTACTGAATATTGAATAATATAAATTTCTCTCTCTTTCTCTCTCTCTCTCTCTCTCTCTCTCCACACACACACACACACACACACACACACACACACACATATATGTATATATATATATATATATATATATATATATATATATATATATATATATATACATATATATACATATATATATATATATATATATATATATATATATATATATATAATTCACAGATATTATACCTAAAAGATGACTAAATTCTGCCTTATACCGCAGAGAAATCTGCCGTAGCGATATTTGTAATGTCATTGTGAAGTCACGTAATGTTGCTGTGACACATGGAAACACATGATAAACAAAAGTAATATTCGTTTATATATTATCGTCTGGTAGACAATAATGATCATCTGGTTGTGCTTAATGTGTCCTAGTTGTTCAATTAAATCAATTTAGTCTTATGCAGATGAAACTGTAATTAATATGAAGATGCTCGCGCGCAACTGATATTTATAAATGGAATTATCTTCTGTGTATAGAGGAAAGAAATGCTTAATGTTTGCAAAGGGATCCCACAAAGGATATTTTGAAAATAAAGATTAACAACTTTCTTTTATTTTTGCTTTTATACATACATCATTATCATGTTTTATAGATTCAGGCATTGTTTTCATTCCTAAAAAAATCAAAATTTGCGAGGAAACTGTGATATTTCGGAAAAAAAATATGTTGTCCATATTTTTTTAAATGGTTCTTTTATCGTGCTATTACTTTTGGCATATGGGATGTTTTTGCAACTACCCATCAAAATTTCCTTCTTTAAAATCGAGGCATTGAAGAGCCTCTGATAGTCACAGATATGGCATCAATTTGTCATAAAGCACTACAGAAGACTCATCAGTAAGAAACTGACAGGAATTTTCACAGGCTACTTGCTATCTAATTCTAAAAATGTACCCTCTAATCTACCTGACCATGTTTTATTATTGACAACACAAGCTACTTTTACTATTTTTTTCGTGGGCTATTAGCCTTATCACAGCCCTCTTCTAATCAATAGCTAAGATCACCAATGCAGTTAGCTTGGTTGGAAAGGTTCAAAAGTGGCAGATCGAAATGCCTCTGAAAACTGTTTAGCATTGGGATAATACTAATGTCTCCAGAAAAAAAAATCAAGACCGCCAAAGCTAGTCAAAATCAGAATTTATTTCTAAGTCTTCTCGTATTTTAAGCAAGCTATTAATATTCAGGTTTTACGCTTTATGGCAGTATAGTTTAGCCTTAGCATCTACTAACCTTTACATACACATCTAGACAGCTGATTGCTTGAAAGGTTCGACTTAATCTGGTGAACCACTGACATCTTTTTGTGTAGTAAATGGGTTGTATCTACATGTCTGGTTTTAGTGATCTCTTTCTGTAGTGACTGCTTGGGAGTGAGTGCCTACAGGTGGCTGGGTGCTACAGATAAAGTCTATAGGGGTGCCAGAGAGGCTCCCCAGTCGGCAAGGGACTGGTCAGTCTTTGTGTTGCTGCTGTTTGCTGAAGTGCGGCTGGAGGACCACGAGTTGATGATCTTGGTTCCTAACGCTGAAGTACACGGGGGCTGTGTAAGCGAACAGGAAACGAAGGGAGCCTGCACTCCAGTCAGGTCTCGGTGGTGAGTCGCGAGGAGCGCATGCTGGTTAGAGAGCAAGGACGAGGCTGTTGGACCTTGTATGGCCCAACTTGGGAAATAATGTGGAGTTGAGTTGTGCAAGTTGCGTGTCGTGGCTGCTACATTAGCACAGTGTTCCGAGTTCTAATTTCTAACACAATTTCGGCTATATCTACAGTAGACTTCTTATTTTATCTAATGCAGCCATCACATAAACACTTGCAGTATTTGATCTATTTGAGGGTCTCTGCTTCAAAATTCACATCATGCCCGAAAATAACGCTTTCTTTAGCTTATAAGCATTTCTACAGTTCTCAAATAAAATGAGAAATTGAGTCCAATTGTACAATTGTCAATGATTCTGGCATCGCAATTACGAGTTATAACAAACTGACCGACTTGTGAAGTATCTTTCACATACCATACTTTTGTCTTGTTATGTTTAATACACGGATTTTGATAGATATAACTGCATTTCCCTGATTTCCTGTTTACACATTGGGACATACCACAATCTCTATGCACAAGCTACTTTAGCAATATTATTTATGCAAAGCATTCCCACCTTTTTGTGAGCATGTAATCTAGCACTTATTTCCACAAACTTTTAATGTTCCTTATCATAAATAAAAACGCTTATGCAGGAGGTACTTTAGATATCGATAGTATCCCCTTTTGGATAAAAATATCCCTTTTTCATAGATATTTCACTCAACATTTGACATACACACATGACCACTCTTTTCTTTTTCTTTCAGTCCCTCTGAAATGACTTTCGCTGATAATATATCTCAGTGTGCTTACTTCTTGTAATTTATTTTAATCCGTACTACCTATTGTTTGTACTTGCAAACTAACTGCCATTGTTTCATATTCTTGGAGCGCAAGTGCACCATCTCTAAAAATCAGAATGAACTGTTTGCAGCCACCATCTACATATAAATAATAAATACATCCAGTATTTTCTTTCTAAACAATTTCTATCACGATTAAGATGCTTTCCCTCTGCAGGGCTGCGTCGTCAGATCGTGGCTGCAATCTAATTCACATCCTGTGGCAGAGAATAGACTGCAGCTCAGCTACTTCCTTGGTGGTCAGGAATGTGGGATGGTAATTTTCTAAGCTGCAAATCTTTATGAGCATTTCCTGACGACTGCATTTGCAATGTCTCTTGGTGAATCAAAAGTTTTCCCTCATAATTTTTATTTTGCATTTTTTTTTTCTTATTCTTCTTACCAATTTCATTAGGCCCAAAAAATAAAACAGCCATTGGTTCTGGTAACCCGACCGACCGTATTTTTGACAAAGCGCTTCAAAATGACTCTATCGCGTCTATTGGCAGTAGCTGATGTATGGCGACGCTGCATATCAAAATGGCGAACCCACATATGAAGCGTGTTTTCATGGTTTTCGCTTGAATTTGTGGTGAAGAAAAAAGATGTCGGTGGTTTTTGCCATTAATATGGGCAAACGTGCTTATCACTCGCACAGGAGGCATGCTTTTAAAGTTATCGATCTTAATTCGACTTTAACTGTTATATTCAAGGACCTTCAAGGGGATATTACCGGTGATTAGTTCACGATAACTGCGGGTGTCTTCTTTCTCAAGTGATTCTGGCAATGCAGAATGGTATGAGTCTAGACGTCAGTTTAATGCTCCTTGCAGGCTTCAACATCCGATCTATTCGCTTTAGATGTTGCCCTGCAGAATCCTGTCTTCATATGCAGAAGACACTACCGAGGTAGGTGCCTCTGAACAAGCCAAGTCGAAATGCATTTGACATGGAAAAAAAAATCTAAAATAAAAAAATAAAATCCCTGCCTGCCTACCAAGAGGGATTCTGTTACCTGAACCAAAGTTTTTTTTTTCTTTCTTTCTTAACAATGGACTTAACTTGTGTTCTTGTGGTTATTTATAACCACAAAGGTTCTTGTTACTAATTTTATTATTGAAAAGCTTGTAGAAAATGATTGGATTCAGCACCCTGTGGCAATCATGGAACCCTATGCTTAACTGTTTGTCGAAATCTCAGGAGTGGATATTAGTGCTATATCTAAATTTCCAATTTTTGAACATTGTCTATTTCATCACTGGTTTCTCCCACAACTTTGAGCTTGACGCTCCTTGCGAAGGCGACCCAGTCTGCTATTTTAATGTTAAATTTAGGTGAGGAAGGCGTTTTTGTGGTGTCACGTGGATATCTAAAAAAAAAACAGGAAGTGATCAACTTTCCAATGAGTCGTCAATGGTGTGTCACAGGTACTTCATTGCTACTATTGAAGAGACCAGAGATACATATTAAGTAATCTCGGAAGTAACGGTATTATCGTCCATTCGCATTGCACTACTATAGTTCAGGGCCAAATTAGAATCTCTACCATCCACCTGCAGGTAACCACAAAATGTACGATGTGCATTGAAATCACACACTAATTTATTTTGTGGCAGACTATCTTGAAGAGCAAAAAGCTCGTCATAAATTACTCTATTGTCAAGTGGACTATTAATTGAACATGTAGTCTGATACATGTTATTGATTTTTGCTTTGCATTTGACAAATTCCAAAGCAGGACCAATCGTCATTTCAGTGAAAGTGAGTCTTTGGTGGATGTACATGACAACTCTGCCTCCACCCCCTACTCTCTCGGTACTTCCGCCACACAGATGATAGTTCCTCCGAAATGATCTCGTCAGAGACAAGGTGAGTTAATTGCTTTTCTTGAAGAACTATCATATCGGGAGCATAAGAAGAGGATAATAATCTAAGGCCATTTACTTTAGCTCTAAGGCATCAACAGTTCCATTGTATAATGGTTAACGTGATTACATTAAGCACATTTGACCATGCCTCTTTAGCATCTTCTGCTGAGAGACACCCAGCAGAAGATGGTTTGTTACAACCAGGCGAAGTTCTGGTAATAGCCATCTGGACGAGGTGTGATCCAGATTGTGATTTGGTATCATCCTCCTCGTGTTGCTGCTTTTGCTGAATGGATTCAGTAATTTCTTTAATAATATTATTCAGTTCTTTGAATTAATCCATTGATTCTTTAACCGGTTTCTTCAATTCATTAATTTCTTTGTCCTTAGCCGCTAGCTCCTGACTGATACTGCTTGCACTGGGAGTGTAGTTGGTTGCTGCTAAGTCATAGGAAGTATTAGGTTTGCTGGTCAAACCTTCAGCTTTCCTCTTGGCTTCCGGGTAATTAACATCATGCCCTCTCATGTATGCTAATGTTTCAGTTTCTTTTTTCTAGCTGCTGCACTCAGCAGAGCCAGATACATGGAGGCTTCCACAATGAGCACATTTGAGGTGTTCCCAGTATGTTCAGTAGTGTCATGAGCTCCAGCACATTTTTTCGGTATCTGTTACAATGCACATTTTTTTTTTTTTTTTTTTTTTTTTTTTTTTTATGAGGTGCACTTGGACAAATCCAATATTGAACTTTTCAGGAATTTTATTTGAAACAAAAAACACAATCTAGTTTGTTTTTTTGTTTTTTGTTTTTTTTGCACATTCCCTTCTTTCTTGGTCATGCAATTCATGTCCACTATGATTTGGTCCTTCATGTTTTCAAGAATTTCACTCTCCTCCATTGTCCTTAAATTTCCATGAAAAAATTACTCCTTTACAAGCATTCGGGCCAGCAAGTATAATTATCTACAAATCAAAAATTACCGTCCACTTGACCATCAAAAATTACCGTCCACTTGACCATCCAGGAGCTTGGGACTTGAATGTATCAGGCGTGGATATGTGGGATTTATATACATCCCGACATCACATTGCCTTAAACATAGCTGCTGTTAGGTATTAAATACAAACACAAACTATCTGTTCTCATTTAATTTTCTTTTGAGGATTTGCCGTTTGTTCAAAATTAGCGCGTAGGAGTGACTATCAGCCACCGTTCGATATACTTGGTCGAGGGTCATCCAAGGCCTTATCCATACACATTTGAGACTTCAAATAGGGTCCCTATGTAGTAAAAAAAAATTAGATGCACACTTTATATAAACATCTACATAAGCATTTTTTTAAATTCAGTTTGTTATAATTGTACCACTCACCAGTAAGGGCATCGTCGGCACACATATTGGTAAGGTCTTTTAGTTCATCTCATTAATATCATAAATTTTGACTGTCCCACTATTTACAGTTTTTGTAGGAACTCCACCACAGTCTATATTTTGCATGCCCCTGTTTTGTCCTGTGAATGAAGTTTTTTGTATTATGATAATAATAATAGTATTAGTAATAATAATAATAGTAATATATCATTATTATTATTATTATTATTATTATTATTATTATTATTTCTGTTGTATTCGCACACACACATACTTGTGCATTTACACACACACAAATATGTGTGTGTGTGTGTGTGTGTGTGTGTGAATGCAGATTCCAAACATGGACCTTTTGAAAGAAATATGGACCATGTATAAGATACTTCCTTTCAAAAGATATTACTGTCAAAACAAATAATTCATATGGCGATATGTAGTTGAACCTTTTCTGATATATCATTGAATATTTCAGTGTGAATTAACTTATTTTCCCTTCAGTCGCTCCCACATCTAGCGAACTTGCTTCCCCGTCGCTGAAAGCAGCAGCATCACAAAGATTTTTAATTTCTTCCCAAGCTTCTTTCTTTTTGTTGACAATTTTAAAGTCGTGTTTACCACATATTTTCTTGTCACTGACAAACTCTATGAGCAAATCGCGCCGTTTTTTCGTAGAAGTTTCGCGCTTGAATCGTAAACAAGCCAGCATTGGGGGGAAGGAGCCTCCCGGAACAGTTTAATAATGTGATTTGGGAGTGCATAGGTTCCCGCACCCTTCCCTGGGGATTGAATAGTGAGTCCGCTCCAGCGTTTTAATAATACGACGGTCAGTCTGAGAGGGGTGTGGTCACTTCGTTAACAGCAGATCACGCTTATTACACCGTGGATAATTGAAACTAGAATATTTGTAAGATTGGATGGCTGTGTGAAACTACACAAATGCCGTCTTATATTATGCGTAGCACAACAGACATTTAGATGTTCATAGAGCAAGAGCACTACTTCATAATGGCTGCAGTGCCAATGAGACTGTTTATAAAATATCCCTGTATAGTAAATGTAGGTCGATGTAGAGGGGTCATTAGCTAACCGAGGTCCGAAAAGAATAATGAGTCTTGTTTTAATGCCTCAAAGCCTGCGTCTTGCATGGCTTGGAGGACAACAACATTACTCCCACGACTGTATTCGGAACATTTGTGAACCTCGAGCATTTCGCAATACTGTTCAACTGTGTATTAATGCACATGCACACAGTATATGTAATGACATGAAATGTTCTGTATTTACTGTGTGTATTTGCATGAACTTAAAGTCACTATCTTCATGCTGATTTATTACATGTATGCCTTAAGCAAAGTTTCGGATAAGAGATAACAAATCTCCGGATTAGTTGGTTGCATCTACGACGTTATGACGTCAGTGTAGCTTAGGCTTTACTACCACCAGAGTCCACTACTGAGTTAGTGGGTACGCTGCAATTCGCGGATTTGATCGTCTCTTTAATGATAGGATTTTTAATCATATATTCATGTGTATATATATATATATACACATGAGTATATGTACATATATATATATATATATATATATATATATATATATATTTAATTGTATATATAATCACACATGTGTATGTGCGTGTTCCCTTTTTAAAGGTGAATCATCAAGGCAACGTTTGAACCTTTAGATACTGGAATAATAAATCACGCAAAGTGGGCACTTTCCTAACCTGAAGAGGAATTTAGCCAATAAAAAAAAAAAAAAAAAAAAATATATATATATATATATACATATATATATATATATATATATATATATATATATATATATATATATACTCACTTTACTGTGTTATAGGTCTACCCTATTCACGATGGATTATAAAAAATGTATTTGAACTGTAGAACAACCAACAGAATTTTTAAAGCAGCATTTACTAAGTTATGCAAAATGCAAATATTGTTCATATGATGAAATTAGCATGTCTGTCTTCAGAAAATTTCATTATATAAGTGCCTGTAACCTTGTCACAATTATCTGTAGAAAACACACAACGGATCAACATGGAGATTTTTACCCATGCAACAATTCAGTCTGTTGAATGCAAAGAAAGTTAAGAAGGAACGCCTTTAGAGAATCAGTTAACTGTGTAAGCTGCAGAACAAATAAGTTATATATAGTTTCTACCATTGTATAGAAATCCAGTATAGAAAGTACGAAACTTTTGGCTCACTAGGATAAGAATGGAATTATTTTTTTACAAATTTCACAAAGGAATGTGAAATGAAGAGCAATATATATAAGATCAAACAATTATTTTTATTGCCCTCGAGGAAATAGACATTCATCTCTGGCCAATGGCGACAGCGATAGGATTTCCTGGGGAAGCGATGACTGGCCTGACATTGGAATGTGAACCATATCCACCATGGTCATCGTGGCCGTAACCGCCATGCCCATGGTCATGGCCATATCCACCGTGCCCGTGGTCATCGTGGCCATATCCACCATGGCCGTGGTCATCGTGGCCGTAACCGCCATGCCCATGGTCGTCATGGCCATACCCGCCGTGGTCGTCATGGCCATATCCTTTGTGGTCGTCGTGGCCATACCCCTTGTGGTCGTCGTGGCCATACGACCCCTTGTGTCCTCCCTTCTTGCCGTAGGAACTCTTGTGTCCGTAGTGGCCTTTGTCGCCGTAGTGGCCCTTGTGGCCCTCGTGGTCATCGTGGTACTTGCCCTTCTCGTGGTGCCCCTTGTGGCCGTGCTTGTCGTGGTGATGTCCTCCCTGGAAGAGGTTATTGTCATTGTCATGTTGCACACTCCTTGCGCATTAGAAAGACATTTTTTCTGCTTATACATTGTACAGTCCGTCCGATGCATTCCTCAGACCAGCGCTTACCTTATAGTGGCCTCCCTTGTAGTCGTTGCCCTTGTGGCCCTTGAAGTAGGCGTCGAAGTCGTCGTATTTGCTGTGGTACTTCTTCTTGTCGCTGTCGTCGTAGAACTTCTTGTTGTGGTGGTACTCCTCCTTGTGGTAGACGTTCTTGAAGCCCTGAGGAGAACAAGGCAGGAGCAAGGGATTTATACGAGCGAAGGAGACCAGTGTCTTGTCTGTGTTGATTTACTCAGTATCGTCTTCATCTAAAGGGAACCTTATATGCCTTGTTTGTTTGTACTAAGTATGAGCTACAAGTGTTTGTTGGAAGAAAATTCCTTTTATCAACTTTTATGTCAAAAACGCCGTCTTGTTGACACAACGGCATAAAGATTTGTGTGCACCAAACTATTTTGTCATACTGCTATTTGCTGACACAGATGAACATGATATAGTTGATGCCGATAACAAGGATAGTAATGACAGTGACAGCCAGTTTAGCTCACCTTGTCTTTGTGACCTTTGTTGTGGTGACCCTTGGATCCGTAGTGGTGACCTTTCTTGCCCTTTTTGCCTTTGTGAGAATCACCGTAATACTTGTGTTTGTCGTGATGCCCCTTGTACTTCTTGCCGTTGTTGCCCTTGTATCCCTGCCAAGAAAGAATTATTAATACTTCCATGTTTGATAATCGCAAAATCTGTGTGCGCTGATAGTTCAACATATTTCAAGTCAGAGGAGGTAAAGTGTTCTGACCTTGTAGTTGGCCTTTCCATGGTCGCCGTAGTGGCTGCCTTTGTAACCTTTGTTGGCTTTATGTCCCTTGTGACCCTTATAGC
>NC_051391.1:38289870-38292370 GCF_015228065.2 Penaeus monodon
ATGTATAAGCAGAAAAAGTTCTAATGCGCAAGGAGTGTGCAACATGACAATGACAATAACCTCTTCCAGGGAGGACATCACCACGACAAGCACGGCCACAAGGGGCACCACGAGAAGGGCAAGTACCACGATGACCACAAGGGCCACAAGGGCCACTACGGCGACAAAGGCCACTACGGACACAAGAGTTCCTACGGCAAGAAGGGAGGACACAAGGGGTCGTATGGCCACGATGACCACAAGGGATATGGCCACGACGACCACGGTCATGGTGGATATGGCCACGATGACCACGGCCATGGTGGATATGGCCACGACGACCACGGCCATGGTGGATATGGCCACGACGACCACGGCCATGGTGGCGGATATGGCCACGACGACCATGGTCACGGCGGGGGATATGGCCACGACGACCACGGCCATGGTGGCGGATATGGCCACGACGACCACGGCTCGCACTCCATCGTCAAGCCAGTCATCCTCAAAGCATGAAATATCTAGTCAAGCTTTCGAGAAATTTGGAGATTTTGCCAAAGCGTGATTCCGTATAGATGGGAAACTATACTGACTCATTGTATGTAACCTGAAGTTTATATCATTCAGTATACCTTATTTTGTAGTATATAAAACATTTTTATTTCTAAACCCGACCTTTAAAATCATTCTAATTGCAAGGCCTCCAGTCAAGATGCATGATATGATCCATTCAACTGAAAAATAAATATCTATGCTGTCTTTTATGAATGGTTTCATGGTTATTGGATATAGTATTTGAAACTAATGAATGAACAAAGTACCTTTAACAAAGGACTGTGGCAAATATTCAAATGACAAGTAAATTCTTCACCTGATTCTAGATATACTTCAGAAATAAGGCGTCACATAACCCAAAAGTAATTATTGTGTTTGATTAAGTTATAGCAAAAGGGGTTGGGTGTGAGAACTGCCATTATTATCTTATTGTTTTCCGACCTATTTCACGCTAAATGTAAAACGCCCTGTATGCTAGCGTCACTTAAAGCCATAAAAAATCGTTCATCTAGGAAATTTCTCAACAATACTTTATTTTCATCTAAATATCAAGTCGGTTTAAACAGCAGTTATCACCAATCACGCGCAGTGGACCAATTTCCATATTTCTGTTCCAGGTTCTATGCGCTGGGAAAGGGCGGCAAAGTCTCCTGAAATCTTATTTAATCTCCGAAACGTGACATCGAGGAGAGTAAACGAAGGGGGGATACAATTTACTTTAGCGATGATTATCACACGCTATTCTCTTTCTCTGTCGACCTCTGTGTGTGTGTGTCTGTCTATCTATCTATCTATCTGTCTGTCTGTCTATGTATCTCCCTCTTTTTTTATACTATCTTTGCATAACCGAGTTCTCGATAAGCGTATGTCGCGTAATGCTTGGATGAATTTCAAACATCCCCCCTATTGATTTACCCCCAATAAAATATAAAATATTTAGATTTTTTTTCATAACATAGGATATAGTCCCGTAAACGAAAAAAGTAAATGTAACTACTCTTAATTCTTTTGAGCACTTGAGGCTGATGAGTTGCGTCCTTTTTTATTAAATATTTAATTTTTCTTTATTGTTTATACATTTTCTGACAGTTAAATAGTTTTTCAGAATTCTTACCCAGTGCACCATCAAATATCATTATGTATTTATGTATGCAATTTGTTCAGGAAAATTTTGATATTCTTAGAAATAAGGAAATAATGTAAATTAGTGTGACAGCATTTTCCAAGCAAATATTACGTCAAGCAGAGTTTAATATCAGAAACAGAATATTAAACATTACTCTAAACAAATGAATAAATAAATATATAAATAGATAAATAAGTTCTCACAGGATTCCAGCATAATTCCCACGGAAATTCTAGTAAAATTATTCTAATTCGTTTAATCAATTTAGGTACGCAATATGATTTGATCAAATAATCAAGTAAACCCCTCAGGGAAAGGACAGCATATGTGTCACAGATAATGTTAATTTTGGTGTCGTTCTTACACACACATCAAATTGGATTAATAATTTAGGTTAGATTAATCGTTTAGGAGGTAATAAAGGCCTGACTGAAATATTCCAGCCTATTTGGTGTCTTTCGTATATAGAGTTCAGCACAATAGATTCTAGTTATTACTTATATCTACGCGAATCTCTATTACTTATTCATGCTTATCACACCAACTGTTTAATCCACTTATTAATTAAACTGATAGGGATTGTCGCTTGAGAAAGTCATCGAACTTCTGAGGGGAATCGCGCTGCTTCCTCTTTGTTGCTCTCTCTCTCTCTCTCTCTCTCTCTCTCTCTCTCTCTCTCTCTCTCTCTCTCTGTCTCTGTCTCTCTCTCTCTCTCTCTCTCACTCTCACTCTCTCTCTCTGTCTGCACATATGTGTTTGTGTGTGTGTGTGTGTGTGTGTGTGTGTGTGTGTGTGTGTGTGTGTGTGTGTGTGTGTGTGTGTGTGTGTGTGTGTGTGTGT
>NC_051391.1:38304870-38309870 GCF_015228065.2 Penaeus monodon
TTTTTCATGTCCTTTCCCTTAGTTTCCGCTTTCTATTATTTCTCTTCGGCGACGTCTTTCACTTGTCTTGTCTGTGGTCTTTGGGGTAATCATTTGCATTTTCTTCTTTTCGAGTCCATGTCAGGGACATGGCCTGGGGGTCTCTTTCGGGATATGTAAGTACCCATGGTTTTGGGAAAGGCAACGTGTTGCAGACTTTGAAGAGCTCTAATCTTTATTTCTAAACATGTTTCTATGTTTCTTTTATCGTAAACATGTAATTTTTGCTGTTTGCACCCTCACTACCTTTCTTTACTAGGTAACACGAGGCTACATTTGTAGTAGTCAGCACCCCAGCTCAGTCCCGCAGCACTCATATCTCAGGGCAGCCCTCGTGGGCTCTCACCCTTGGTTGGGAGGCTCAGTAGTCTGACTATAGGTCGAGTTTATTGTTCACCCGATAGTGTGGTTATTTATGATGAGCACTTTGCTCTTCAGGATAGTCCACAAAATAAATAAATTTTAGGTGATATTAACGCTCATCATGCATTATGGACCTGTGGATGGATGGTAGAGGTGAGCAAGTAGTTGATTTAATGATTCTAACCTGGTCCTTCTAAACGATAGTAGTCCAACGCGGGTGGACGATAATAGCGGCACTTTGATATTTTTAAACCTATCGTTTTTCTCTTCAACAACAGCAGCAAAGTGCCTGTTAATGACTCGTTGGGAAGTGATCACTTTCCTATTTTTATCAAATACTCATGCAACACAACAAATCGCCTCCAGCATCTAAACTTCAAGCAAAATCAGACTAGGTCGCCTTCACAAGGAGCGTCAAGCTCGAAGTTGTTGAAGAAACCATTGACGACAAAGAAAACAATATCCAGAATTGTATCAGGTGCAGCGCTGATATCCATTCCTGTGACTTTGACAGATAGCATTAAGCATAGAGTTCCATGGTTGACACTAGATTGCCTCAGGGTGCTGAGTGAACGCAAAGAGCTCTACAGACATTTCAACAATAACTTCAGTAACGTATTGTTAATGCACTCACTAGGCAGCTCTCATATACAAGCAGCTCAGAAAATTACTATCCCGCATTCCTGACACTTTGCCACAGGAGATAACTTTACTTATCTCAGCCCTAGATGAGATTCGATATATGATAAAGCATCTTAATCATGATACTATTATTAAGTTGCTTTTTCCGAAAAGGACGAGTCACATTCAAGAGGGCAAACAGCACTTTATTATTTCAGTATTCATAGTTATAGAAAAAGCCTATGACATGACATGGCAATATGGCCTACTCAAAAAAAAAATATACCTTTGGATTAGGTGGGGAGTTGCCTTATTCAAAATTTCTTTTTTGACAGGAATTTTTCTGTCAAATTGTTCTCAGATAATATCAGTCTTTCAGACTTTTATGTCCAGACAAATTATGTCCCACAAGCTAGTGTCTTATCACCAATAATAATTCTGTGTATGATTCTCTTTTCTTTGATCATAGACTAAACTGGAAAGACCACATTGGTCATTTAAAGAATAAATATCAAAGAGGACTTTGCTTATGATATATAAAGCCCTGATGAGTCAATCGTATATTGCTCGGCAGCGAGCTCAAATTTGAAAGGCTTGGATGTTGTTCAGAATGCTTGTTTACGTGTGTCGCCAAACCAGCCAGAGAGCCGAGTTACCCTAACGGGAATGTTTTGCATCGGCAATAGCGCCCCAAGAGTTGTGGCGTTAGGCCTCTTTCGAGTCACCTGAATGGGCATGCTTTGCTTCAGCATTTGCACCTTCTCAAACTTTTTTTTTTCTTATATATATACCGATGACTACAAGACAAATGAGTGTGTGGGTGCGAGTTTATGGTCGACTGGATGTGAACCGCGTTCCAGACTACCTAATCATACATCAAACTCTCTTACCGAACTTTTAGCAGCTGACAAAGCCTTGGATTTTGCACTGTCGACGACCCACGATAGTACTGTAATTTTTGAGATTCAAGTTCAAATAAAGCCATTAAATCATTAGAAACTACAAAAAAATAAGTGGGTAATACAATTCGTAAGCTACATAATGCCAACAAATCAATCAAGCTAATATGGGTACCAGGCCACTCTGCTATCTATGGCAATGAGCAGGCTGACAAATTAGCCGGGTCAACTGGTGATCGGGACCTTAGCATAAGCTTAGTGTCATAAAAGTTAATCCAAATCCACAATTCTTGCACAAAAGATGCAAGACACCGCCAGGTGCACGAGTCAATGCCTTTATCAATAAACCTGCTGTTTTACATAAAAATGTGGGTATCTGTGTAATGGCAATTAGCCTTCACCCTCTATAAGCTTCATATCATATGCTAATGTTGATATCGAAACGTTTACTGCCGAAGAAAATATATATAATATTACATCATGCCGATATATACCTGTATCAATACAAATAAGATTATATAAATGGCTTCAAATATTATAGACAACCGGAATGAAGGACTCAAACAGAGATGAAATTTTCTTAGTATCAATTTATATTCGCGAAAGTTTTCTCCGAGAGCTCTTTCGCGTGTGTGATCGCGCGGCAAGGGTAGGGTAGTTTTTTTCAGTTTGTTGCTAGCGAGAATCATGACAAATGTCCACGCGCACTTGAAGCCACTTTAGTCTAAAGAATCAGGGATTTTTACTTTGAATCTGAAACCTAGTCGTGATATTATTAAAACCTCTCTTCTTTCTTTGATTAATATATTGCAATGAAAATGTCAGAATTTGTTTCGTTATTGCTTTTTATAAATATCAAGGGCAACTCAGCATCTTTTCTGTGGAGTTGATGACGTTGTCATGACGTACCAGTACATGATTGGTGGGATTAAGTAGCTCGTTCTGCGCATGTGCAGGGTTAATCTTTAAGCTCAAAAGTAAAGCCTGATAAATTAAAAGTTAATCATGGACACTGCAATTACGCATGCGCATTAGAGATCTGGCTTAAACTTTAATATTGTGTTAACTTTTATGGCGCGTACAGAAGACGCCCATAGGCTATGCAGATCTTCATAAAAGCAAAAATTATCTCTTGTGGCATAGTGAGTGGACCAACCTATACATAAATAACAAACATATGCATTTTTATCTACCTCCCATGACTGAAAATACCTGTATTACTCTAGAGTAAGTGCAACTTGCTCCTCAATAAATATCATACCATATTCGATCTTTCACTGATCCCCAGCCAGATTGCGAAGCTTGTGTGCTTTGATTCAACTCCTCACACTCGGGGTCTCCTAAACAGCATACTACTGGTTACTGTGATATCTGACAACCCCTGAAAGGCTACAAAAAGGCTAAATAAATAAGAGAACGTCCAAGCTGATCGCTCACCATGTATCGTATGAAGAACATATTGAAAATGCAATTGAAATCGCTACACCTGGGTTCTCGCTTCCGGCAGGCGGACGCTCAACCCAAGAGAATAATAATGATTTCATGATGTTGCCTTTCTCCTCCGAACTTATTAATCGGGTGGTGGCAGCGTGACGTAGACATCTGGGCACTGCAGACGAGAATTAAGAAAAAATAATAATAAAAATAAAAATCTATATATACCGAAATCTACCGAACTCAAACAGACACATGAAATTCTATTGGATCTATGCCCCCTACACTAATAATGATATCCTTATTATTATTATCATTATTATTATTATTATAATTATAATTATAATTATAATTATATTATTATTATTATTATTATTATTATTATTATTAACAACAGCAATAATCATCCTCACAATCAAAAAGTATAATATCAGTAATAATAATGATGATGATAATAATAATAGCGATAGTAATAATGATGATAATAGCAATAATAATGATAATAATAATAACAATAACAATAACAATAACAATAATAATAATAATAATAATAATAATAGTAATAGATTATAATAGTAATAGTAATAGTAATAGTAATAGTAATAGTAATAGTAATATAATTATAATAATAATAATAATAATAATAATAATATGACAGTAATAGTGATAATAACAACAATAATTGTCCTGATATTCATAAGAAATTATAATATCAATAATAATGATAATGATAATAGCAATAAAAATGATGATGATTATAAAAAAAACAATAATATTGATGATAATGATAATATTACTTAAATATTAATAATGCTAAATTGATGGTGATGATAATAATGATAATAATAATAATAATAATAGTAATAATAATAATAATAACAAAGATAATAATAATAATGATAATAATTGCAATGAAAAAAATACAATGATAGTGGTTCTCTCTCTCTCTCTCTCTCTCTCTCTCTCTCTCTCTCTCTCTCTCTCTCTCTCTCTCTCTCTCTCTCTCTCTCTCTCTCTCTCCTTCTGTCTCTCCTTCTCTCTTTTTTTTCTTTATCTGTCTATCTCTATCTATCTCTATCTATCTATCTATCTATCTATCTACCTATCTGTCTGTCTGTCTGTCTGTCTGTCTGTCTGTCTGTCTATCTATCTCTTATCTATCTCAATTCTCTCTCTCTCTCTCTCTCTCTCTCTCTCTCTCTCTCTCTCTCTCTCTCTCTCTCTCTCTCTCTCTCTCTCTCTCTCTCTCTCTCTCTCTCTCTATCTCTCTCTCTCTCTCCTCTCTCTCCTCTCTTTCTTATTTGTTCCATATCTATTACTTCGAATCAACATACGTATTATTTGACTTGATTAAATATTTACCGAAACAAAGAAAATGTTTGGCGGTATTAAAACTCATTATTTGTTCTAGTTGTAAAAAACTATTTTGTAAAAACGAAGAATCCGTATCGCTATTTCATTCGTGTTTTTTTATTGTCATCTTTTTTTTCCATCAGGTTAATCATATTGTTTTGTTTCTCTCATTTTTCCTCTCCCACTCTCTCGTCTGCCTGTACAAATAATGCAATTGCGTGCATATATATATATATGTGTGTGTGTGTGTGTGTGTGTGTGTGTGTGTGTGTGTGTGTGTGTGTGTGTGTG
>NC_051391.1:38317370-38319870 GCF_015228065.2 Penaeus monodon
AACACAGAGAGAGGGAGAGAGAGAGAGAGAGAGAGAGAGAGAGAGAGAGAGAGAGAGAGAGAGAGAGAGAGAGAGAGAGAGAGAGAGAGAGACGGACAAACAGAGACAAACAAGCAAACAGACTGACCTCAAAAGCCTTTCCCCTCGATCCCAGGGACACAAGAACGTCTACCACAAGGAGGAGTACCACGTAAGCAAGAAATTCTACGATGACGACGACATCAAGAAGTACCACAGCAAATACGACGACTTCGACGCCTACTTCAAGGGCCACAAGGGCAAGGACTACAAGGGAGGCCACTACAAGGTGAGATTCAGATTTCGTTTGTAAAAAGATGGGGGGAAAGTGGAAGCATTATCTCGTTTTCTGTTGTGGTTTTCTTTTTTTGTGAAAGGGGGTACTACTTTATTTGTAAGTAAATGATGCCTGAGTTCGCATTCTCATCATGCTTCTTCTCTGAAAATGATAAGATTTGATGACTAGTTCATTCGTGGTAAAAGGATGCTTTATTTTGCATCATCATTTTTACACCGTGTTAGAAAAATGAGGATGCAATGTCCTCAATATTTTTGTTCTTTCTCTTTTTTTTTCTTTTTTTTTTTTATCAGCATATTTTCCTTTGTTCACACGGGGTCGTTATTCCTGATAAGCCTTCTCCTTCTTTTACCATTCACTTTTTTCTTTTCTTTTTTTTTTCCTGTTCATATTATTTTTATCTTTATTCACATAGTCTTCCCCCCTCCTCTTCGTCCTCCCCTTCCATTAGAAAAGATATGTGAATGTGAATGAAATATCAAAACAATTCCTAAGCACACACGTGGTGGTATACTAATGCATGTTCTTTCCTTGTGTGATTAATCTCTCCTCTCACGCAGGGGGGTTACCATCACGACAAGCACGGCCACAAGGGAGAGTACACGAAGGGCAAGTACCACGATGACCACAAGGGCCACAAGGGCCACTACGGCGACAAAGGCCACTATGGACACAAGAGTTCCTACGGCAAGAAGGGAGGACACAAGGGGTCGTATGGCCATGACGACCACAAGGGATATGGCCATGACGATCACAAGGGATATGGCCATGACGACCACAAGGGATATGGCCACGATGACCACAAGGGATATGGCCACGATGACCACAAGGGATATGGCCACGACGACCATAAGGGGTATGGCCACGGTGGAGGATATGGCCACGATGATCATGGCCATGGCGGAGGGTATGGTCACGGAGGTGGGCATGGTGGTTATGGCCATGATGATCACAAAGGATATGGCCACGACGACCACGGACATGGAGGAGGATATGGTCATGGCGGACATGGCGGCTATGGCCACGATGATCACAAAGGATATGGCCACGACCATGGGGGATATGGCCATGGAGGCGGTAAGTAAAGGAAAACAAATTTGAGCAAACGGATAATTCGGTCCAATATTTTCTCACTGGAATTGTAAATAATAAGATAAGTTATCATTTCATTCTGCAATATATAGCATATCTACACATGCAAACAAACACACAGTGACACACGTGCATATTTCTCTAAGCAGATACCCCCAGCCCTAAGCAAACCCCAAGCTAATATTCCTCCTCCACAGATACCTACATACCTAAATAAACATAACATACACAATGATAAAAACAGAACACCATAATAAATATAGCAAATATGATAATAATAAAAACATACCATAGTAAATAATATACATAACAACATAATAAACATAACACCCCCCCCCACACACACACAGATACCCACACCCCCAACCAGTCTAATATTCCCTCCACATGTCCCTCTCCCCAGGGCACGGCCACGGGGGTTATGGCTCTCACAGTAAACTCAAACCCGTAGCAGCACCAGCGCCAGGATCTTCTGCTGCGCCTACATCGTACGTCGGGAAGCCAGCGATGTCGTCTCACAAGGGACATCAGTACGCAGCGTTCGAGACTTTTGGTGACTTCGGTTCCTTCTCTCACAAGTCTGGCTAGGAAGGGAGCGGGATCCAGACCACTCGGTTGAGCCGCTGATTGCGTATGTTGTGATTGCGGGGTTGGCTATGCTCTTGGTGGATTAGGAGGGTCGGTTTGATGATGCTTATTCGACCGTGTGAAGGGAAGGTCTGATGTGTACGTGTAAAAGTACTGAGTTTAATTATACTTAATCTTAATTCACAAATTTTCACGAACTTGTGGCAGTAAAGGGTGAAATACGGATTATGGCAGAGCATCTTTAGAGAGGATAGCATGAAAGATTCATCGGAATTACTGCTCAGCTTTTTTGTTTGTTTGTTTGTTTGTTTTTTAGAATAAAATCATTCATCTCATGATATTGTTTTGCGGATAATTCCTTTTAAAAATATTAATGAATATAAGTGCGATTAAAACTGCGCACACGCCTTCATACCCTACCAGAATATAAACACAACAGCCCTATATATGTGCACATAAGTAGATAAATGGATAGACAGATAGATAGACCGGTTAATAGTTATA
>NC_051391.1:38339870-38350046 GCF_015228065.2 Penaeus monodon
TGTATTGTTTGAATGTGTGAGCGTATGTGATTATTAATGTGTGTGTTTGCTTGTTTGCTTTGCTTTTTTGTGTCCGAATCATCCCAAATAAAAGCAGTAAAATAGCGTCCCTCAAGTCTCGCACAAGAGATTCGAACAGTTGGCTTTCAAGGTAATGTTTCCCTTATTTAACACTGTTCCATTATGGCAATGGTGATTTCACTAACTAAACTTATTCAGTAGGTTAGTGCTTACGATTTGCCCCTAAAATATAACGAGGGATTGATGAAAAATAACAAAATCTGACCAGCATAAAAAAAATCCGCATTGTGAGTTCGAAATCCCGCGTGTTAAGCTTGCAGGAAATGCATTCAACAGACCATCCCCACTCCTTTCTCTCTCTCTCTCTCTCTCTCTCTCTCTCTCTCTCTTATTATATATATATATATATATATATATATATATATATATATATATGTGTGTGTGTGTGTGTGTGTGTTGTGTGTGTGTGTGTGTGTGTTTGTGTGTATGTATGAAGGTATATATATATTTATATATATGCATACATATATGTACATGTATGCATATACGTGTGTGTATATATATATGTATATATATGTATATCTATATATATTTACATGTGTGTGTGTGTGTGTGTGTGTGTGTGTGTGTGTGTGTGTGTGTGTGTGTGTGTGTGTGTGTGTGTGTGTGTGTGTGTGTGTGCATGGGAATATATGTTTCACTTGTATAAACCATAAAACAGTTACAGTACATATCAATCTCTCCTTCCTCGCCCTCTGTGCATTCTCCTCTCACACGCAACGAATGCAACTGCACATCATGAAAACCTCCGCCGACCCTTGCGTTCCGACCTTCCTCTGCTCTTGGCCAATTGGGGTAAATCGCAGCCCTTAATTGCTATTAGCTTTGGCGACTCATTTAAGATTATCGAAATCCCACAAAGTCAGTCGGATTCGAGATGTATGAAATGAAGGAGCAATATCAATAGTCGAGAGATTAAAAGAGATCGGCGAATCAACAAGCGAAAAATAATGAGAGATTGGCGATTTATCAATGACATGGTGAGAGATTAGCGAATCAGAAATCGGATGATAAAGAAAGATTGTCGAGTCAACAATAAAAATAAAGAGATTGGCGATAAAATAAGCGAAAGATAAAGAGAAATTGGCAAACCAACAAGCGAAAGGTGTGGAGAGATTGGCCAATCAAAAATCAGAAGATACAGGGACTGTCGAATCAAGAATCTACTAGATTAAAGAAAAAAAAAATGTTCTTAATCAACATCTATTTACCTCTCTTGTGGTGTCCCTTGTGGCCACGTGAGTCGTGGCGGTGTCCGCCCTGGGATGGAGGTGAGGGACGTATTATGCAAACAGGCAAGCAAGAGAGAGAGACAGAGAGGCGAGGTATTTTGGTCGTACCTGATCGTGGCTTCCCTTGGAGTGAGAGACAGAGAGATGTAGTATTTTAGTCGTACCTTGTAGTAGCTTCTCTTAGAGAGAGAGAAAGAGAGAGAGAGAGAGTGTGTGTGTGTGGTCGTAGTTGCTTTGGTACTTTTTGTCGTCATTGGTCGTCGTAGAACCTCTCGGTGTAGTTGTATTCCTCCTTGTGGTAGACGTTCTTGAAAAAGATATTCGTTTAATAGGATCCAGATACATTAGTTTTTACCCATGTAAATGATAATAATGTAATGCTAAAAAATATATATGATTTATAATTAGTGCCTTCAACATGAGAAACATCACTGACGTTGAGAGCCATTGGAGTTCAGATGAACCGAGTATGACAGCACAATCGATATGTAGTGTAGATTAATGCATCTGTTGATTTTATTGCGTTTCCAACACTAGTAAATTACTGTTAAAACCTTTGACCTTGTGTCATTTGTCATGATGACCCCTGGAACCGGAGAGGTGACCTTTCCCTCCCTTCTTGCCGCTGTGGGCGTCGCCGTAGTACTTGTGCTTGTCGTTGTGGACTTTGCAGTGCCTGCTATGGTCGTCATGGTAACTCTGGTAAAGGATAGAGAAGAAACTATTAATTTTACAAAGAGAAGAAAAATATAAACTTTCTTGCTCGAAAATGGCAACCTGAACTAGCCACTACAAGACTCTCCCATCCGCTGTTCTCAGGTAATCCTGTGCTCTCACTGCCCTCTCTTCGCTAAACACATACACTCACGTGTTTATGTGTACATAGGTATACATTCATTCATTTATCCATATCTACATTTGTGTATATATAACTAGGGAGGTATTGACTGTGTTTAACACATGTCACCCAAAAGAATTATCAGTCTCTTGGTCAAGATCAGACCTTAATCAAATTTCTTTAAGATGTGACATACATATGTACATCATAAAACAATTCTAGGACCAGCTCATGAACCAAACTAACCCAATGTTGGATGGATGGGAAGCCAATAGCAGTTGACTTGTGCTGGTCATTTCTCTTTCCCACATACTGGTTTAATAAGAAATGTAAAAAATGAGGTATTGGAATCCTGTCATGGACTGCTGTATACAAGGCAGTGGGGTATGATTTTCAATCTCGGAGACATATAATGTGTAGTGCTAAAGACTATTTCTTTGAACTGGCCGCCTCTATATACTAAAACATAATTAAGGATAAACTGTTGTAGATAGCATTGTTACTCTTCTAATTAAATCATACTCAAAATGGTGTTGCATGGATCAACATGGCATCGAATTCTAGACATCAGGTGCCTTCCATGAAAACTGTTTGGCCGATTTTTACCTACGCTGTCAATCTAAAAAAAAAATCCCCTTACTGTCATTCTCTTTCTCCCATTGTTAGTCTTCACCAGTTTTCTGTATTTTTTTTTTTTTTTTTTTTTTTTTTTTTTTTTTTTTTTTTTTTTTTTTTTTTTTTTTTTTTTTTTTTTTAGGATTCCTGAAGCAAGCTCGGTGCGTCTCGAACTCCTTCATCTAAGCTGTCATCCTTCACTACTTTTCCATTCCATTTTCCGCGGCTTTTGCAAGTGTCACTTGCGTCAGCAGAGTATATCAAATTCCAAGTGCTTTTAGAATTAGCGAAACATCAAATTATAAGATAATAAGCCAGTGATTGCAAAATCGTCTTTATTAGAATAAATACACCACAATGAGCGGAAGCACCTATGTTATATACAGGGCAGATCTCTCAGCGAAGGGATGTGCCGGGCGTGGATCGAGGGGACAGCGTGCCCGGCGGGGGGCGGAGGGCGACCCGCCGGGCATCGGACTCGAAGGAGGTCCTCAGTGTCCTGCGAAGGCGAAGTCGCCGAAGGACGCGAAGCTCTTGGGCGCCGCCTGGTGGACGACCTGGACGGTGGAGTGGGCGCCGTAGCCTGGGGGGGAGGGGGGGGGTGTTAATGGCACAGGAGGTGAAACTGTTTAGAGCCGGAGGTGGAGTTGGAATTAAGTGGCACCGCACACGCACTCAGGACATGTACATACTCAAACACGTATGTATACATATATACAGTAATGTATATGTTTATGTATATGCACACGATAATGTACACTTTATATGTGCACGTGGGTACATATATTATATTTATAATAAATATCTAACTTATATTTCATATGTATTTATATTCACATCCAAACATAGAGCTGTCTCTGATCTGAAAAAAAATCTTGCTTACCTCCACCGTGTCCGCCATGACTGTAACCACCTCCATGGCCACCATGGCCATATCCGCTACCATGTCCATGACCATATCCGCTACCATGCCCACCTCCATATCCACCACCGTGGCCGCCATGGCCATATCCCTTATGATCGTCGTGACCATAATGAGCTTTGTGTCCACCATGGTCGCCATAGGAACTCTTGTGGCCATAGTGGCCCTTGTCACCGTAGTGGCCATCATGGCCTGCGTGGTCGTCGTGGTATTTGCCCTTCTCGTGGTGCCCCTTGTGGCCATGGGCATCATGATGATGTCCACCCTGAAGCACCGATGGCGAAGGAATAGGAAACAAAATTTATTCATTCAGAATCACCTCAAAACATAATCCAAAGGGGAACAGATCGGCCAGTTGCAGCCGTCAGTCGTTCACGACTAAAACTAGTACTAAAGTAATGATAATATATCTACATAAGTATGCCAGGTTAATGAATATCATTACAAAAGGCATTGCAAAGAACGTAGTCATTAATATTCTAATTGAGAGGGAAAATGGTATGTTTGGCCATACCTTGTAGTGGCCTCCCTTGTAGTCGCTGCCCTTGTGTGCCTTGAAGTAGGTATCGAGGTCGTCGTAGTTGCTGTGGTACTTCTTGTCGTCGTGGTCGTCGTAGAACTTCTTGTTGTGGCCGTATTCCTCCTTGTGGTACACATTCTTGAAGCCCTGCGAAGAAGCAGTCTTTATTAGTGGTAATAACCTACACTATTTAAAGCACCACAAAAAGATATGTTAGCTTTATCATCATAAGAAATAATCCCTGCAGGAAAGCAAGCAAAAACAACTGAAAACTGTTAACTAATGAGGAGTCTCCGTTCCCTCTCTGGTTTCTAGAGACCCTCGCCCATTTGAGAGGTTACTCCACACTTCGGCGGATTGAAACGTGATGAAAACTGAAAATCTTTCTACATGCATGAAACTGCAATGTTTTATCTATGATTTGCAATTCTGCGTACAGAGCATATTAATCAGGCAATACAGGATGGAATTTATGCTGTGTTTAGATGCAGTATAGATAAGAAGCCTACATACCAATTTTACCGCAAGTTTACGTTAAGATCTGGGAATGAAAATTTCGTCACAGAGGATTTTATCCTGTGATCCAAGTTGAGAATCAGATCCAGGATCAAAGTGAGGACACAAAGCTCGCAACATGGTACAGCAAGGAAATCAATTCACGTTTCATTTAAATAAACTGGTGGTTGTAAATGGCATAGATGGGGACTAAGAGGATCTCAAGTGACTGAGTCCTACCATGGTCCGATGGCAAGAATGGCATCCGTACAGAGTAACAATATATTCCTGACAAATGAAAATTGTGTGGGGGAAGGCACCATCCTAGCTCTTGAGGGAATCCGTGGCGTTGAACCAGATCGACCCAAGTGGACTAGTCCCCAAACCTCAAGCATCGAACCTGTGCCATGTGCCGACGCTGACAAGGGGACAGACGCGGAAGCAATCGCACTGGCAACAAGCTTCTTTTCGAGAGTGTGCTACACTTGAGCAAACAGTTGGAACTGCAAAACCAATTTTTACTTGATTACTCCGGATGTCGAGGGAAATTCCCAACTTCTCTTTTCATAAAACCCTCATGACCTTTGTACACGAAAACTGCACACAAATCAAATAGCTGAATTAGAAAATGGAACATCCTTTCAGCATGAGTCTTCGTGCCTTCAGGAAAGAGACTAACGACGTCAGACGAAATGACTGTAATCCACATTTGGGGAAAACGCCATTAACCAAAAATCAGGGGTAGTCTAACTGCAAAGTAATGTTGATCTCAAGAGCAAAGGAAAACATCAGGTGCAACCTACAGCAAGTGCAATGGGAAAAGCTCTGACCTTGTCCTTGTGACCTTTGTTGTGGTGACCCTTGGAGCCGTAGTGGTGACCCTTCCCTCCCTTCTTGCCGCTGTGGGCGTCGCCGTAGTACTTGTGCTTGTCGTCGTGGCCCTTGTAGTGCTTGCCATGGTCGCCATGGTAACCCTGGTGAGGGGAGAAAACTTTGAACTTTACGAAAAAGCAAATCTCTCGAAACGACCCCTGGGAGTCATTCTAGGCAAAAGAATAAAGAAAAAATAATATTGCTTAAAAGGTAAATGCTATTCCCATGTGGGTTTACCACTTCTTTAGATTAAAGACGTAAAGGCGGCGGTTCTCACACTGTAGTGCGCCTTGCCGTGGTCGCCGTAGTGGCTGCCCTTGTGGCCCTTGTCAGCGTGGTATCCCTGGTGGCCCTTGTAGCCTCCCTGGTCGTAGTGGGAGCCTCCGTAGCCTCCGTGGCCCTTGTGGGAACTTCCGCCTCCGTATCCCCCGTATCCTAAAGGACGCCAGGAAAGTATACAGCTACTCAGAGCTCGCGTAATTTTTCTTACTAATGGCAATAGGATTTTCAGCTTCGTCCTACGGAATCCTATAAATCGAACTTACTGTGTAACGCACACTACTAATGTGGCTATTATGAACGCCGACAAACAGACATCACTCACCCGTGGCAGAGGCTTGAAGGTCGTCCTTGGCCACGATTGCCAAATGCTGGCTCTCCAGCGGCAGGAGAAGGTCGTCCTCGGCAGGGACGGCCTCCTCCCGCTCCCCCTTGACGGAGGACGACAGCGCCACCGCCATCAGCACAGCGGCTTTGAAGATCTGAGGGCCATGACACCGAAGGCTTAATTTATCTGACATTTCTTCATTTATGCCATGCTTACAAGCTTTACCAGCATATATAAATATATATGTTATATATATAATGTATATGTATTTACACATACACATATATTACATATATATACATACATACGTATACGATGTTGTTTTTTTAAAGAAAATTAAAGCTTTTGACACCATGACAAATAATTGGCTATGTAAAGTCAAATCAAATAGAAGAGAAAGAGAGAAAAATAAGAGAGACAGCCAGACACAGGCCTAATCCCAAAGCCGACATCAGCCAAAGTCTCGCACACGCACCCATCCACCGCGCTTCATCTTCGCTTCCTCCGGGAGACCGAGTCACTCAAGGCTCGAGTCGAGACTGACTCTCGGCGCCTTCCACCTCGCCTTTATAGCGACTCTCCCGAGGCTACGCGACTCACTTGCGACATCTCGGTGACGTGCACTTGGCTTGTGTTTCAAGGTAGGCGTTCAGTTCCACCCTAGTACATTTCACTATTGCTTTAGATGAGGGAATGTGTAATTCAACTTACGCTGAATATGTTGAATGTTCTCATTAGATTAAATGTTTTAGCGATCATATACTATATGTTATGATACTCTGATATATTAAATAATACACAACAGTGTGGCCACATGAAAATATCTGCCACAATTGCGTGACATGTCATAAAGCATGCATATATCTGAGACGACGTTTGCATTACATAAATGTCATTAACTAACGTAGACTCCACTGGTCCTTCAGAGGCGGGAGTAACACATTCCATTCAAAATGGTTCTTAGATTTAACTCATTCGGTCCTTATCTTCCCTTATTCTTATCCATCGATGGTGCTGCACTGTGTCCCATTTTTTTCCTTATCGATGTCGCAAGGGTTTCATTAAGACCCAGTAAAGCAAGCGGGCTAATACTATGACAGATGGAAACTATGTGGACATATAATGAAAGGTAAAAAGATTTTTTAAAAATCTTTCGGCTATTAAACTAGAAGAAATCAGAAAGGTTTGCCTCTTCAGATTACAGTCAGGTTTGACATCAGCCTCGGCTCATTTTCCCTCTTCACGTCTCAAAAAATATGCTTTTTTTTTCTTTGTCCATTCAGGCTGCAAATTTCCATAGTAAAACTTGTAAAAGTAGAACATTGACTGACTGCTTTCCAACAGATGCCTTGGAAAGCTTGTTATTTCTAAAGCACGAGGCTCAGCACGAGGCAGAAGGGAAGGGGTGACGAACCAATCAGCTCACGGTCACGCGCCATTCCCAGCCAATCACCGAACAGACCGGTTGTTGGCCCACCAATGCTATAGGTATATAGTGCATTTACTTTTTTTTTTGGTGGGGGGTTCCAACTGTAATGACATTCCATTTCCATGAATAATTTTTGCTTCAAGGCGAAGGTATCAACGAGACAACGGTGATTCGCGACATATGTGAGCAACGACTATTTTTCTATCGCCAGAATTTTTGAAGATTTCCTTGTTTTTTTATTTGTCGCTTCCTTACCTGCGGCAGTGAGCGTCACTGTCGTAAAATAATTAGATATTTAGAAATTGCGAAACAGACAGGAATATAGAAATCACTTGTAAAAATAAGTAAATATATCAATTAATCAAAACAATGAGAAACAGCGTTAGTAAATGACAGAATCACTATAAATACACATAGAAAATAAATACGTAATTAGCAGAATGTAACTGACTAAGGATGACTTTGATACGACATTATCAGCGAACACCAGGTGACGCCACGACGCAGGCTTGGACCTTCACACCTTGAATCGCGCAAACGCAAGCTGCTGGAGATCAAGTATATACATATATATGTATATTTGTGTATATATATACATATATATAAATACATATGTATATATACATATATGTATATACATATGTATTTGTATATATATAATATATATATATATATATATATATATATATATATATATATATATATGTGTGTGTGTGTGTGTGTGTGTGTGTGTGTGTGTGTGTGTGTTTGCATGGGTGTGTATATGTATATATATGTATGTATGTATGTATATATGGATATATACACATATTCATGTATATGCATACACACATATATAAACATATATGCATATACATAATTGTATAATTACCCTCTCTCAGCACAGAGGCACGGAGGATAACGGGAATTAATTCTCACAAAAACGTTATAAAACGCCTGAGCAGAAAATAATGTTTTCTGTGTTTATCGATATTCTGATTCCAAAATCTTTGATGCATCTTTTATACCACATTTTCCAGTAATAATCTTAATCAAAGCAAAGAATGAAATTATAGTTGTTGAAAAAAAAAGAATAAACATTGATCCTTTAGATAGCAAAGGATACACTGATAGAATTCACTGCAACAACCGTTTAAAAGGATATGAGACAATACATGAATACGTAAATTAAGACGTACAAGTAAAATTTCAGTGTCATGATCCTCGTCAAAATTAAACTTCCAGATTTGCGAAGTTATCGATTCCACTTCGCACCTTTTTTTATGAAGAGGCAATACGAAGGCCTCGAGGCAACTCTCAGATTTTGAAACATTATGTAACCGAGAGGCCAATGATCCGCCCTGCCTTCTAAATACAATTATAATCTAATTCGAACCTTGTCTTTCATACACTCCTCTCTATGATGACATGAATACTGCACCACAATGCATCTTTTCAACAGTAAAGATTAGATCAAACTGTGAGATGTTGATTAGATATTCCCAAGGTACTGTTATTTCAAGCCACAACCTGGAGAACAGATGACACGTGTAGACTTATTCCATCATAATTAAAAACGTACGTGATATGGAGAATTACTGTGTACTCCTGGAGAAGAGAAAGCAAAAATACAAATAAAATACTAAATATACTACAGATTTTTCTGCGACAACAGAAAACGGGAAGCGCACCTGGAGCGTCTCACCTACGCGGCTTCGTTTCCTGTGCTTGTGTTTTATTTGTTTTACCTTAGTGTTATGTACAATTAATAAACATTTTCACATCGTGTTTTAGACGAACCTTTGCCGTATTAGAACTAAACCACCAAAGAGAAAATGAAAGTGAAAAGAAACTTTTAAGCTTTATTAATCTTATTTATATCATTTTACCATAATTTCATTATGAATATTTTACATCTTCCATTCTTTTACGACTTTACACTGAATATTTTATGAACTTATTTTACTACGACATACACTTGTGCACGATGATTCCTTTCTATTTTTTTCTATTTTATTTCACAGAAATTTTATCATATTATGTTTAGTTGCAAATCTTGTGAGAACCAAAACTCCGTTTCGCGGGCCGAGCTGACGATCAAAAGTCCCGGTCCTTCAAGGCAGTTCGAGTTCCAGGCCAGTGCCAGTGCTGGACTGCGGTTGTGGTGCGCAGGATAGTGGTGGTCTCGGCAATATAGAGATAAGTGATCAAATTACATTTTACGTGAGAGAAGGTGGTTCTCGTTTTAATGTTTGTTTCGTGTTTCTCTCTCTCTCTCTCTCTCTCTCTCTCTCTCTCTCTCTCTCTCTCTCTCTCTCTCTCTCTCTCTCTCTCTTTCTCTCTCTCTCTCTCTCTGTTTTATGTCTGTTTTGTCTTGGTCTTGTGTTTTAGTGTTTGCGATTTACTGTGCTCGTGTTTCGTTTTATGTTTATTTTTAGTTTAAAAAATAAATAGATAATTTTATTATACTCTCTTGAAAAGACCCCGACTGTTTGTAAGAAATAAGACTGAATAAAACCTATATATACTTTAGATTCTAAAGTTTAACAGGCAAACAATAAGAAAACCTAAAGTATAGATGAAAT
>NC_051391.1:38350146-38358336 GCF_015228065.2 Penaeus monodon
TTTTCCCCCTTCAAGAATGTTACCACAAGGAGGAATAGGGGCCACACAAGAAGTTCTACGACGACCACGACGACAAGAATACCACAGCAACTACGACGACCTCGATACCTACTTCAAGCCACACAAGGGCAGCGACTACAAGGGAAGCCACTACAAGGTATGGCCCAACAACCATTTTCCCTCTCAATTAGAATATTAATGACTACGTTCTTTGCAATGCTTTTTGTAAGATTTCTTAACCTGGCATCCCTGTAGATATTTTATCATTACTTTAGTACTATTTTAGTCCGGAACGACTGAGGGTTTGCAACTGGCCGATCTTTTCCCCCTTTGGATTATTTTTGGGGTGATTCTGAATGAATAAATCGTGTTTCCTATTCCTTTGCCATCGGTGCTTCAGGGTGGACATCATCATGATGCCCTGGCCAAAAGGGGGCCCACGAGAAGGCAAATACCACGACGACCACGCAGCCATGATGGCCACTACGGTGAAAAGGGCCACTATGGCCACAAGAGTTCCTATGGCACCAGGGGGACCAAAGCTCATTATGGTCACGACGATCATAAGGATATGGCCATGGGGGCCAGGGTTTGGTGGATTGAGGTGGGCAGGGTAGCGATATGGTCAGGGACATGGTAGCGGATATGGCCATGGTGGCCATTGGGAGGGGGTTACGTCATGGCGGACACGGGGGAGGTAAGAAAGATTTTTTTTCAGATCAAGGACAGCTCAAATTTTGAATGTAAATATAAATACATATAAATATAAGTTAGATATTTATTAAAAATATAATATATGTACCCACGTTGTACTTATCGTGTGCATATACTAAACATATACATTACTGTAATATTATCGGGGGGTTTTGAGTATGTACATGTCCTGAGTGCGTGTGCGGTGCCCTTAATTCCAACTCCACCTCCGGCTCTAACAGTTTCACCTCCTGTGCCATTAAAACCCCCCCCTCCCCCCCGGGCTACGGCGCCCACTCCACCGTCCAGGTCGTCCACCAGCGCGCCCAAGAGCTTCGCGTCCTTGGGCGATTTCGCCTTCCAGGACACTGAGGACCTCCTTCGAGTCCGATGCCCGGCGGGTCGCCCTCCGCCCCCCCCCGGGGCACGCTGTCCCCTCGATCCACGCCCGCCATCCCTTCGCTGAGAGATCTGCCCTGTATTAACATAGGTGCTTCCGCTCATTGTGGTGTATTTATTCAATAAAGACGATTTTGCAATCACCGGGCTTATTATCTTATAATTGATGTTCGCTAATTCAAAAAGCCTTGGAATTTGAAACTCTGCTGACCAAGTGACACTTGCAAAGGCGGGGAAAATGGAAATGGAAATTGAAGGATACACTTAATGAAGAGTTCGAGACCACAGCTTGCTCAGAATCTAAAAAAAAAAAAAAAAAAAAAAAAAAAATACAGAAAACTGGTGAAGACTAACAATGGGAGAAAGAGAATGACAGTAAGGGTTTTTTTTTTTAGATTGACAGCGTAGGTAAAAATCGGCCAAACAGTTTTTTTCAGGGAAAGGCACCTGATTTTCAAAATTCGTTTGCCATGTTGATCCATGAAACACCATTTGAGTATGATTTATTAAAAGAGTACAATGCTATACACAGGTTTATCCTTAATTATGTTTTAGTATATAAGGCGGCCAGTTCAAAGAAATAGTCTTTAGCACTACACTTATATGTCTCCGAGATTGAAAATCATACCCCACTGCCTTGTATACAGCAGTCCATGACAGGATTCCAATACCTCATTTTTTACTTTTTTATTAAACCAGTAGTGGGAAAGAGAATGACCACACAAGTCAACTGCTATTGGCTTCCCATCCATCCAACATTGGTTAGTTTGGTTCATGAGCTGGTCCCTAGAATTGTTTTATGATTACATTTTGTATGTCACATCTTAAAGAAATTGATTAAGGTCTGATCTTGACCAAAGAACTGAAAATTCTTTTGGGTGCCCATGTTTAACACAGTCAATACCTCCCTAGTTATATATCCACAAATGTAATTGGATAAATAATGAATGAAACCTATGTACACATAAACCGTGAGTGTATGTGTTTAGCGAAGAGAGGGCAGTGAGAGCACAGGAGTACCTGAGAACAGCGGATGGAGAGTCTTGTATGGCTAGTTCGGTTGCCATTTTCGAGCAAGAAAGTTTATATTTTTCTTCTCTTTCAAAATTTAAAAGTTTCCTTCTCTACCCTTTACCAGGGTTACCATACGACCTTTGGCAAGCACTACAGGGCGACGACGAAACCCAAAAGTATTTACGGCGACGCCCACAGCGGCAAAAGGGAGGGAAGGGTCACCACTAGCTCCAGGGCCCACCACGACAAGGTCACAAGGTCAAAGGTTTTTAACGTAACTATTGTTGGAAACGCAATAAAATCAACAATGCATTAACCTACACTACATATCGATTGTGTTTTCATACTCGTTTCATCTAAGTCATGAGTCACTCCAATGCTCCAACGTCAGTGATGTTTCTCATGTTGAAGGCACTATTATAAATCATATATATTTTTTAGCATTACATTATTATCATTACATGGTAAAAACTAATGTACGGGATCCTATTAACGAATATCTTTTTCAAGAACGTCTACCACAAGGAGGAATACAACTCACCGGATGTTCACACGACCAATGACACAAAAGTACCAAAGCAACTACGACCACACACACACACTCTCTCTCTCTCTCTTTCCCTCTCTCTTTTAAGAAAGCTACTACAAGGTCGACTAAATACTACTCTCTCTGTCTCTCACTTCCAAGGGAAGCCACGATAAGGTACGACCAAAATACCTCGCCCTCTGTCCCCTCTCTCTTGCTTGCCTGTTGCAGAATCCGTCCCTCACCTCCATCCCGGGCGGACACCGCCACGACTCACGTGGCCACAAGGGACACCACGAGAGAGGTAAATAATGTTGATTAAGAACATTTTTTTTTTTCTTTAATCTAGAAATTTTCTTGATTCGACGTCCCTGTATCTTCTTTTTTTTTGGTTTGGGCCCAATCTCTCCACACCTTTCGCTTGTTGGTTTGCCAATTTCTCTTTATCTTTTCGTTATTTTTCGCCAATCTTTTATTTTTATTGTTGCTCGACAATCTTTTTTCTCCCGATTTCTGATTCGCTAATCTCTCACCCCTGGGCCCTTGATAAAACGCCAATCTCTTCCCTTATTTTGTTGTTTGATTCACCGACCCTCTTCCAGTCTCTCGACTATTGATATTGCTGCTTCATGCATACCTCTCGAATCCGGGTGACTTTGTGGGATTTTTGATAATCTTAAATGAGTCGCCAAAGCTAATAGCAAATTTAAGGGCTGCGATTTACCCCAATTGGCCAAAAGCAGAGGAAGGTCGGAACGCAAGGGTTGGCGGAGGGTTTTTATGATGTTGCATTGCTTCGTTCGTGTGAGAGGGAATGCACGAGGGCGAGGAAGGAGAGATTGATATTACTGTAACTGTTTTATGGTTTATACAGTGAACAATATTTCCCTGCACACACACACACACACCCACACACCCACACACACACCCACACCCCACACACACACACCCACACACACATGTAAATATATATAGATATACATAAAATACATATAATATACACACACGTATATGCATACATGTACATATATTATGCATATATAAAAATATATATACCTTCATACATACACACACCCCACACACACCCCACACAACACCCACACACCACCACACAAATATATATATATATATATATATGAATTATATTTTATATATGAAGAGAGAGAGAGAAGAGAGAGAAAAGAGAAAGGATGGGGATGGCTGTTTTAAAGCATTTCCTCAAGCTTAACACCGGGATTTTGAACTCACAATGCGGATTTTTTTTTGCTGGTCAATTTTGTTATTTTTCATCAATCCCTCGTTATATTTTAGGGGCAAAACGTAACACTAACCTACTGAATAAGTTTAGTTAGTGAAATCACCATTGCCATAATGGAACAGTGTTAATAAGAAACATTACCTTGAAAGCAACTGTTCGAATCTCTTGTGCGAGACTTGAGGGACGCTATTTTACTGCTTTTTTTTTGGGGTGATTCGGACACAAAAAGCAAAGCAAACAAGCAAACACACACATTAATAATCACATACGCTCACACATTCAAACAATACACACATACATCCAAAACCAACAGACACAGATACATCCAAGCAGACATCCAACAGACAAACATACACACGCACATACAAACAAACAAAACAACACCCGCTCACGTGCAAGCAGGATTAGTCCATTCTGCGCGGACCCACCAACAAACAAAGGGTGTTGACTTTCGTTCCTGTTTTTTGCCTCTCCTGCTCTCTGATCCGAGGCCCTTTAGGGAACGTTGGGGAGATATTTTTATATCACGTCGGGAATGGATCGGTAGGGGAACCGAATGAGCATGAAAGTGGTATTGATCTTTCTTTTCAAATCTGATGAGTGATTTTTTTGTGTGTCTATCTTCCTCGCCATTTCTTGAAATTTCGATTTTTTTCCCCCGATTGCCAAGCTTCAGAACTTGTGTGCAGAAAAGGAGATTCAAGAACTAGGTCGTAAATCAATTTAAAGAACACGCAAACAATTACAAACACTTACACAAAAACCCCCAAATATACACTCAGTACAGACACACGGATTTACTCTCCCTTCGCTCAAAGGCACTCATTGCACGCGCGCCTGTCAGTACCCAGCACAAGCATAAGGGTAAGCATATTCAGGAGGGGCTTTGCCTTAAAACTGCACACCACGAGACAGAAACCCAGAGGAAAAAGCCGTTGCATCAAACACTTTTACCACGGGACAGATTTCCATGAGAGGCTACGACTGACCGGCCGCCCCCAGAGATCCAGTTTGGAGGGCCCGCGATCGCAGCGCTGTGGCTGCTGCTTGCCTAACCACAACCACCCGGGTTTACGTTGTCCCTTATAGCTTTTTTTGTGAATTTTTTTTTGAGTTGGCGGGAAATTGTTTTGTCTTTTTAATATAATTGATTCGAACTGTTATTATTGTATTATGTTATGATTATTAAATTGTTATTAAATCGTGGGAAGCAAGCATTGTAGAGCCATCTATCTCTCCCTTATATGGAGATGAACCCAGTCGGGTACTATGACAAGAATACATGCCATCCCACGGGAATAAAAAGTTTATTTATTGGGATTTTCACATAGATGGCTCTACAAGTGCTTATCACCAAGGGGTCAGTTATTTGTCCTGGAAACCCCGGAAAGGGTTCCCTTTTTCATTATTTCATTGTCTTAAATGTTTTTTAGATTTTTAAAAACAATTTAATAATCTAACATCAATAACAATCATAACAGTCGATATCAATTGTATTAAAAAAAAACACATTTTCCCGCCAATTCAAAGGGGTGGGAAATCAGGATCGGTCCAGCCTACTGTAGACTCCTTGCGGCTGAGCATGTGGAGCCCATCTGTATGTAACAAAATTCACAAAAACTACGGGACAGAACATAAATCCGGGGTGGGTGAGTTAATATACATGGAAAAAAGGGAAATATTCCTCGTAACGAATGAGTGCTGTACTTTGCAACGTGAATAATACCGATGAGATAATGAACACATACACGCATTGTTCAAAGAGATCACTTTACAAGAACAATTTACATTCACGAAAGTGCAGTTATGGGAATGAAACTGCGGTCTCGCAAATTACTTGCCACAAATCTACGGGATCACCCAACACATTTCAATAGACACTATCCTAAAAAACTACCATAATTAGAGACATAATCATTCCGACCGTATGCATTATTTCACAAACAATATCCTTTCGTATTTGAAATTATGGACGTGATTTTTAAAACTATAAACGTTTCCGTGTTGCTTCTTTTTTTTTTTTTTTTTTTTTTTTTTTTTTTTTTTTTTTTGTTTTTTTTTAGAGCACCACTAAATTTATATCACTTAAGCAAATAAACCACTGCTGGGTCTCCCAGGGCAAGGCCTGGGAAAAAGTGACCTGAAAACAAGTGAGAAATATCTGGATTCCTTTTCTCTTTCGATGTAGATGCTGGTCTGTTTCAACAAGTAAATGATTATTGCTAGGCTTTGCGTTGTTGCAATTAATGATACTGGTATTATTATTATTGTTACTATTACTATTATTATTATTATTATTATTATTATTATTATTATTATTTCCTTTTTTAACAATAATAGTGTTGTTATTATTTTTTTGTTAGTGTTATTGATATCAATATTATTATTACTACTACTATTATTATTATCATCACAATTGATATTTATAATATCAATATTATAATTTGTGTCATTTTCATCATTATCATCTTTATTATTATTGTTATCATTACTGACTATTTCATCACCCTGACTGATATAATTTTTATTTTTATTATTATTGTTATCATTGTTATTATTATTATTGTTATTATTATCATTATTATGTATATTATTATTATCAACATGCCATAATAATTATTTATTTTATTATCATTTTTATTATCATAATAATAATAATCATAATAGTGAAATATAATAATTGATATTTATTATATTATCATTATTAATATCATTATTATATTTTTATTATTATTATTTTTATTATTATTATTATTGTTATTATTATTATTATTATCATATTATCATCATCATCATCATTATCATCACCATTATTAATATTATCATAACTGTTACTATCATCATTCTTTTTATTGAAATTATCATTATTTCTATCAATACTATTTTTCTTTTATTGTTGCAACACTTCCAAATGCGACCCGATCTTCCGTAAATCGTTTAGCGCGATAAGGACGATAATCGTAATAAAATCAACCTCTCATAAGCCTTTGATATTCTCTAAGCTTACGTTCGCGAAGCTCTGTGAACGTAAAGAAAGGGAGGGGAGAGAACGTGATGTGCTAACACAATACTTTTAGTCTATATTTGGGGTGGCTGTAGCGCTATCACACACACACACACACACACACACACACACACACACACACACACACACACACACACACACACACACACACACATACATACATACCTGACACACACACACACACACACACATCTCTCTATCTACCTCTCTCTCTATCTCTCTATGTATATAATACATATATACATATATGTTATATATATTATATAGTATATAAGTATAATATATAATATATATATATATATATATTATATGCATACACACACACATACACACACACACACACACACACACACACACACCCACACACACACACACACAACTATATAATACAATTATATATATATATATATATATCATAATAGATAATATATATATATAGATATATATTATTCATATATATATATAATATATATATATATCTAAATATTATATATATATATATATATAATATATATATATATATATCTATATATATACTAATATATATATATATATATATATATATATTATATATATATATATTACTATATATTATATATATATATACTATAATATTATTAATATATATATATATATATATATATATATAATTATATATATATATATTATTATATTTGTGTGTGTTGTGTAGTGTGTGTTGTGTCGTGTTGTGTGTGTGTGTTGTGTGTGTGTATGGTGTGTGTATGCATGAATAGTATTAAGATATTAATATATGATACTATATATATCAGATATCTCTAATACTATATCTAATATACTATATGTATATATTATTATATACATAGAGAGATAGAGAGAGAGGTAGATAGAGATGTGTGTGTGTGGTGTGTATGTAGTATGTATGTGTATGTGTGTGGTGTGTGGTGTGTGTGTGTGTGTGTGTGTTAGTATTATGTTCCTTGTTGTGTGTGTGTGTGTGGTGTGTGTGGTGTGTGTGTGGTGTGTGTGTGTGTGTGTTGTGTTGTGTGTGTGGGGGTGTGCTTGCGCTACAGCTACCCAATATACCTAAAAGTATGTTGTATCACTACGTTCCTCCTCTCCTTTCTTACGTTCACAGAGGCTCGCGACTAAGCTTAGAGATATCAAGGTATGAAGGTTGATTATTCATTATCGATTATCAAGTCCATTATCGACAATGATATATAAAAGAAGAAGAACGTTGATAATATTTGGGTTGGGATGTATGGGAGTGTTTTTTGTTTTTTTTTTTTTTTT
>NC_051391.1:38358436-38363436 GCF_015228065.2 Penaeus monodon
GACAAGTCATCCATAAAGTTCCCGAAAGACTCTGTGATGCTTCGAGTGTTTTGCTCTTGAAGGTCCATTAGGTTTTCAAGTTCTGTGCATGAGTCAGAGACTGCCATGGTGAACCCATGGGCACACTCCCCCTCCCACAGTCTGTCCATGTGAACCCCCTTAGAGTGGCCACTGGAGGACGAGAAGTCTTAAAGTGGACCTGTAAGGTAGCCATTACCAACCTACGGTCAGTGCCACAGAACTCGGCATTCCGGTAAAACCTGTAATTCTGGAGGATCCTCCACCGAGTGCTAACAAAAGTGCAGTCAATGTGGGTTGGAGTGCTGATGCCAGGAGCCAGGAATCCTCATTCTCTGGGACCTAGCAAAGTCCCATAGAAGGAGGCTGTTCTCACTGCTGGAATCAGCTCCCGAGCCATGGGGGCCAACAGACATCTCGTCACCAGCTCGATTACAGCTGTATACCACACTGAAGTCACCCAGAACGATGCGAATATCTTGCTGGTGGAAATTGTCTGACACAGATGTGAGTTGGGCAGAGAACACCTCTTTTACATTGAGTTTGCAAACATCAGTAGGGGCATACACAGCAATAAGAGACATGAAGCCAAAAGCATGCTTCAGTCTGTGCCATTATACACTCATCAACTGGTGTTACCTCAACTACCATGGGTTGAAGTTGGTTGGAGATAACATTGGCTGGAGGTGACCATCGCTGCAGCCCAACCAGTAGTAAGTGTAGCCACCCATACTGGCTGCTGCCAGGCCTTCTTACCTCCGAAAGGATAGCCACCTCAACGCCCAACTGCTTCAGTTCCCTTAATAATAGAAATAATCACTCGTCCTGCCGCAAGGACCAGATGTTCCCAGCGCCTACCTGGATAGCTCGGCTGAGGTTAAGCCTCAGGTGGTCGCTCCAAGTGAACACCACCCCCGCCGACACTACCTCATATAAAGGGGGTCAGCAGGCTGTGCAGCCCACTGTCCACCTGTGGGGTTCCCTAGGGTTTTGCCCCACAAGCCTCATGATGATGGGTTGGCACCTGCCAGGGCACAGGCAGGACAAGTAACTCTTGTTCCCATCCTACACCCCTACATTTTCCCTCGTAACAGAACCCACAGCCCGCCTTGCTTGCTGGGTGGGGGGAACAGCACCCCTCCCCCCAGCATATCCATTTATTTTGGTTATTGCTGGTGAGTTGTCTGGGGGGAGGAGGAATGGCAAGGCCCACCTCCCCCGAGCCACCCATTTACCCCAGGGTGACTGAGGGGCAGGAGTTGGTACAAAGCCAGGGCGTGTCCACACACTGGTGGCCCATGACTCCGTACCTCTGGGGCCTCCTGCTGCTCTAAGATTCCCCACAGTTTAGCCTGGGGCTGCAAGGTGCCCAGTATCCATGGGTGGCCGCTAGGAGGCACTGCAGAAGTCTCGATGATGGAGAGGCTGTGAACAGGCAGGGGAGGCTTGTGCAGAGCTGCTCCCTTTTTCGCACTAGGCTAGCCAGTGGTGGCAGCTGCAAACGAGAAGGCATGCAAGCACTTAACACTCCTTAGGCTACCACACCATCGCTTCACATCACCCTGAGCATGAAGCACCCATCCAGACACTGTAATAAAAGAAGTATTCAATTCTTATCACAGATTACAGAATATAAGACAGTGGAGCATGATTTTCCATCTGGAAGAATATTTATAATGTGTAGTGCTAAAGATTATTTCTTTAATCTGTCTGCCTATATATACTGAAAACATAATTGATGCTATGGATAGCATTGTTACTCTTCTAATTAAACCAAACTCAAAATGGGCTTTTTTGCACATGTCACTTGCGTCAGCAGAGAGTGTATCGAATTCCAATTGCCTTTAGAATTAGCGAAACATCACATTATAGGATAATTAGCCAGTGATTGCAAAATCGTCTTTATTAGAATAAATACACCACAATGAGCGGAAGCACCTATGTTATATACAGGGCAGATCTCTCAGCGAAGGGATGTGCCGGGCGTGGATCGAGGGGACAGCGTGCCCGGCGGGGGGCGGAGGGCGACCCGCCGGGCATCGGACTCGAAGGAGGTCCTCAGTGTCCTGCGAAGGCGAAGTCGCCGAAGGACTCGAAGCTCTTGGGCGCCGCCTGGTGGACGACCTGGACGGTGGAGTGGGCGCCGTAGCCTGGGGAGGGGGGTGTTAATGGCACAGGAGGTGAAACTGTTTAGAGCCGGAGGTGGAGTTGGAATTAAGTGGCACTGCACACGCACTCAGGACATGCACATATTCAAACACACACACATATATATATGTATGTATATATATATATTTTATACCGAGATGTATGTTTATGTATATGTTTATGATAATATACACTTTATATGTGCATGTGGGTACATATATTATATCTATAATAAATATCTAACTTATATTTCACATGTATTTATAGTCACATCCAAACATAGAGTTGTCTCTGATCTGAAAAAAATCTTGCTTACCTCCGTGTCCACCATGACCATAACCACCGCCATGGCCTCCATGGCCATATCCGCTACCATGTCCACCACCATGGCCTCCATGGCTGTATCCACTACCATGTCCACCTCCATGGCCACCGTGTCCATATCCACCACCGTGGCCGCCATGGCCATATCCCTTATGATCGTCGTGACCATAATGACCTTTGTGTCCACCATGGTCGCCATAGGAACTCTTGTGGCCATAGTGGCTCTTGTCACCGTACTGGCCTTGATGGCCTGCATGGTCGTCGTGGTATTTGCCCTTCTCTTGGTGCCCCTTATGGCCATGGGCATCATGATGGTGTCCACCCTGAAGCACCGATGGCGAAGGAATAGGAAACACGATTTATTAATTCAGAATCACCTCAAAACATAATCCAAAGGGGAACAGATCGGCCAGTTGCAGCCGTCAGTCGTTCACGACTAAAACTAGTACTAAAGTAATGATAATATATCTACATAGATATGCCAGGTTAATGAATATCATTACAAAAGGCATTGCAAAGAACGTAGTCATTAATATTCTAATTGAGAGGGAAAATGGTATGTTTGGCCATACCTTGTAATGGCCTCCCTTGTAGTCGCTGCCCTTGTGTGCCTTGAAGTAGGTATCGAGGTCGTCGTAGTTGCTGTGGTACTTCTTGTCGTCGTGGTCGTCGTAGAACTTCTTGGTGTGGCCGTATTCCTCCTTGTGGTACACATTCTTGAAGCCCTGCGAAGAAGCAGTCTTTATTAGTGGTAACACCTACACTTTTTCGAAGCACCACGAAAAGATGTGTTAGCTTTATCATCATAAGCATTAATCCCTGCGGAAAAGAAAGTAAAAACAACTGAAAACTGTTAACTAACGAGGAGTCTCCGTTCCCTCTCTGGTTTCTAGAGATCCTCACTCGTTTGAAAGGTTGCTCCACACTTCTGCAGAATGAAGCATAATGGAAACTGAAAATCTTTCTGCGTGTATGAAATTGCAAAGTTTTCTCTATGATTTGCATTTCTGCAGATATACAAAGCATATTAATCAGGCAATAAAGGATGGAATTTATGCTGAATTTGGATGCAGTATAGATAAGAAGCCAACAGTCTACGTTAAGATCTGGGAATGAAAATTTCCTCGCACAGAGTATTTTATCCTTTGATCCAAGTTGAGAATCTGACGCAAGATCTAGGCAAGGACACAAAGCTCGCAATATGGTATAGCAAGGAAATAAATTTACATTTCATTTAAATAAACTGGTGGTTGTAAATGGCATAGATGGGGACTAGGAGGATCTCAAGCGACTGGGTTCGAGTCCTACCATGCTTCGATGACATAAAGGGCATCTGTTCAGTGTAACAGTCTGTTCCTGACAAATAAAAATCGTCCGGGGGAAGGCACCATCTAGCCCTTGAGGGAATCCGTGGCGCTGAACCAGATCGACCCAAGTCGACTAGTCCCCAAATCTCAAGCATCGAACCTGTGCCATGTGCCGACGCTGACAAGGGGACAGACGCGGAAGCAATCGCACTGGCAACAAGCTTCTTTTCGAGAGAGTGCTACACTTGAGCAAACAGTTGGAACTGCAAAAGCCATTTTTATTTGATTACTCAGGATGTCGAGGGAAATTCCCAACTTCTCTTTTCATAAAACCCTCATGACCTTTGTACACGAAAACTGCACACAAATCAAATAGCTGAATTAGAAAATGGAACATCCTTTCAGCATGAGTCTTCGTACCTTCAGGAAAGAGACTAACGACGTCAGACGAAATGACTGTAATCAACACTTGGGGAAAACGCCATTAACCAAAAATCAGGGGTAGTCTAACTGCAAAGTAATGTTGATCTCAAGAGCAAAGGAAAACATCAGATGCAACCTACAGCAAGTGCAATGGGAAAAGCTCTGACCTTGTCCTTGTGACCTTTGTTGTGGTGACCCTTGGAGCCGTAGTGGTGACCCTTCCCTCCCTTCTTGCCGCTGTGGGCGTCGCCGTAGTACTTGTGCTTGTCGTCGTGGCCCTTGTAGTGCTTGCCATGGTCGCCATGGTAACCCTGGTGAGGGGAGGAAACTTTGAACTTTACGAAAAAACAAATCTCTCGAAACGACCCCTGGGAGTCATTCTAGGCAAAAGAATAAAGAAAAAATAATATTGCTTAAAAGGTAAATGTTATTCCCATGTGGGTTTACCACTTCTTTAGATTAAAGACGTAAAGGCGGCGGTTCTCACACTGTAGTGCGCCTTGCCGTGGTCGCCGTAGTGGCTGCCCTTGTGGCCCTTGTCAGCGTGGTATCCCTGGTGGCCCTTGTAGCCTCCCTGGTCGTAGTGGGAGCCTCCGTAGCCTCCGTGGCCCTTGTGGGAACTTCCGCCTCCGTATCCTCCGTATCCTAAAGGACGCCAGGAAAGTATACAGCTACTCAGAGCTCACGTAATTTTTCTTACTAATGGCAATAGGATTTTCAGCTTCGTCCTACGGAATCCTATAAATCGAACTTACTGTGTAACGCACACTACTAGGATTA
>NC_051391.1:38383436-38385936 GCF_015228065.2 Penaeus monodon
AATAATAATTATAATAATAATAATAATAATAATAATAATAATAATAATAATAATAATAATAATAATAATAATGATAATAATAATAATGATAATAATAATATCATTATTATATTATTATTATTATTATTATTATTATTATTATTATTATTATTATTATTATTATTATTAATGAAATAACAATAATGACAATAATGATAATAATAATGATAATAATAATGATAATAATAACAATAATAATAATAATAATAATAATAGTAATAATAAAAATAATGATAATAATAATAATAATAATAATAGCAATAATAACAATAATAATGATAATAATAATGATAATGATAATGATAATAATAGCAGTAGTAGAAGTAATAATGATAATAGTAGTCATTATTATCACAATAATGATGATGATATTAATAATGATTCGATCATTAATAATAAAAATAATAATAATAATGGTTATGATAATAATGGAATAAATAATGAAAATAATAATAATAATCGTTTTTATTATTATTATCATTATTATTATCATCATGATTTTTTAAATTTTATGATTATCATTATTATCGCTATTATTAGCATTATTGTTATTATCATTATTATTATTATCATCATCATAATATTAATAAGAAGAATGGTAATAATAATAGAAGTAATATACTAATTGTTGTTGTTGTTGTATTATTGTTTCTGTTACTGTTATTATTATTACTATCATTATCTTTACTGTCGTTAATTTTTAAAAAAATCATCATTTTCAGCTCTATGATCATTATCGTCTATTTCATTATCATATTCACTTTATATTATCATCTTCAATATCATAATCATTGTTTCACCGACAAACTAAATTTTACTTTGCAAGAATGAACAGCTGCATCCTAAAACTCGGGTCTCAAAATTAGTGCAATGCTTATTTTTGCACTTTTGCACAAACAAGCGAAAGTTTTCTACCCAAATATTTACTATTCAACGCGGTGAACATAATTCCTCTGTTGTTTTACGTTGAATGATAGACAAACTCGTGTAAATACCAATACTGAACGGAATATAACTTCACTTATTTGTATGCAATATATTCCAAAGGCACATGTAATTATTTTATGATTCAATCATATTTATCAAAGCTGACTGGAAAATTAATTATTTATCTTTTTTTTTAAAGTTGATATTTTCACCGGGCAAAATATCGCGTGTTAAAATATCTCATTTCGTGAATGCAGAATATTAGTGTGTGTTTGTTTGTGTGTGCGTCCGTGTAGGTTTGTATTTCTTGGGGGGGAGGGGGTTGCATATGTGCGTTTGTTTACAATAAATGCTGATTATATATTTGTGTGTGTATACTCATATGTGTGTATATATGTATGCGTATGTGTATATGCACATGCTTACGTGTTTGTATACACAGAGAGACAGAGAGAAAAACGGAGAGAGACAGAAGAAGAACACAAGAGAGTGAGAATGAGAGAGAGAGAGAGAGAGAGAGAGAGAGAGAGAGAGAGAGAGAGAGAGAGAGAGAGAGAGAGAGAGAGAGAGAGAGGAGGAGAGAGAGAGAGAGAGAGAGAGAGAGAGAGAGAGAGAGAGAGAGAGAGAGAGAGAGAGAGAGAGAGAATGAGAGAGAGAGAGAGAGAGAGAATGAGAGAGAGAGAGAGAGAGGACGAAAGTGACAAGAGCAAACAAATACCCATCGGCTTTTTCCGATCAGCTGTTCGCCATGCCCATCAGCTGTTCGCCATGCCCGTCCAGTCAATTTCCTGCAAGTGTCGCCCTAAGTGGTGTTAAATAATAGTGTGCGTGTGCGTGTGTGTGTGTGTGTGTGTGTGTGTGTGTGTGTGTGTGTGTGTGTGTGTGTGTGTGTGTGTGTGTGTGTGTGTGTGTGTGTGTGTGTGTGTGTGTAATAACGATAAGAATAGTGATAATGATGAAATGGCAGTATTAATGATGATGGCAATAATAATAATGATAATGACAATAATAACGATAATGATAATGATAATAATAATTATTATTATCATTATGATAATAAATGTAATAATAACAATAACAAAATTAACAATAACAATAACAGTAATAACAACAATAATACCATTAACAATTACAATAGACAGGTAAATAACAAACATCTTGAACAGAAAAAAAAACACAGAAAAACCATCGAATGACGTCACACATTACAACAGAGAGCATAAAATCGCGTCCTTTGTCAAGAGAAACCGTGCATGAAGGCGAGCCAAAAATGAATGGCAAATAGCGGAGGAAAACTGAATGACGGTCTCAGTTCCACGTCAATAGTGAAATTACTCGCGGGGGAAAAAAATGGGGGGGGGGAAATTTAGTGAAAATGCGACCCGATAGATGGCTCTTGTGCTCCGTCGGGAATGCCTGTGCTGTGTTTTCTTAGGAGATTCGGGTCGTGGTGTTAGTGGCGTGTGGTTGTTAGCGTTATCATTATCGTTGTTGTTATGGGTACGTGCGTGTTTGCGTGTGTTTGCGTGAGTGA
>NC_051391.1:38393436-38395936 GCF_015228065.2 Penaeus monodon
ATCGATTTCGATATCAAAGGATTTCGCTGTTTCCTGGTGTGGCGTGACGTGGGGTTTCCTTCCTTCTGCGGGCGCGCTTTACGTCTTTTAGATCACACTCGCTATATATATCTACATTGTCTGCGTGTCGAACCTATTAGTCTGTCTATTTATCTATCTATCTATCTATCTATTTATCTATCTATCTATTTATCCATCTATCTATTTATCTATCTATTTATCTATCTATCTATTTATCTATCGATCTACTTATCTATCTATCTATCTATCTATCTCTCTCTCTCTCTCTCTCTCCACTCTCTCTCTCTCTCTCTATATATATATATATATATATATATATAATATATATATATATATATATATGTGTGTGTGTGTGTGGGTGTGTGTGTGTGTGTGTGTGTGTGTGTGTGTGTGTGTGTGTGTGTGTGTGTGTGTGTGTGTGTGTGTGTGTGTGTGTGTGTGTGTGCGTGTGTGTGTGTGTGTGTGTGTGTGTGTGTGTGTGTGTGTGTGTGTGTGTGTGTCTGTGTCTGTGTGTGCGTGTGATGCGTGAGTATATGAGTATGTATGTAACTCAAGCACTTCATCACTTTTTTTCTTATACTTTTCTACAGTGCACATCATTTCGCATAAACTGAGCACCTCCGACTTACTGTCAAAGCCAACGAAATGCAGCTGTTGCTATCTTTCCCAAAAGGTAACAGCCGCCGTGCTGATGGCGGTGGTGCTGTCGTCCTCCGTCAAGGGGGAGCAGGAGGTCCTCCCCGCCGAGGACGACCTCCTGCCGCTGGAGAGCCAGCAGGTGGCAGTTGTGGCCAAGGACGACCTCCAAGCCTCTGCTACGGGTGAGTGCTGTCTGTGTGTCGGTGTTTTTTTTTTTTTTTTTCGTTCTACATATGCGTCTAATTTCATAACAACGTTATTAATTTTTGGCGTAATATTAATAGGAATCCATTGCATGAAGGTCAAAATCCCATTAAAAGAAACTAAGCGAGCTCTCGGTAGCTGTATACTTTGCTGGCGTCCTTTAGGATACGGAGGATACGGAGGCGGAAGTTCCCACAAGGGCCACGGAGGCTACGGAGGCTCCCACTACGACCAGGGAGGCTACAAGGGCCACCAGGGATACCACGCTGACAAGGGCCACAAGGGCAGCCATTACGGCGACCACGGCAAGGCGCACTACAGTGTGAGAACCGCCGCCTTTACGTCTTTAATCTAAAGAAGTGGTAAACCCACAAGGGAATAGCATTTACCTTTTAAGCAATATTATTTTTTCTTTATTCTTTTGCCTAGAATGACTCTCAGGAGTCGTTTCGAGAGATTTTTTTTTTTTTTTCGTAAAGTTCAAAGTTTCCTCCCCTCACCAGGGTTACCATGGCGACCATGGCAAGCACTACAAGGGCCACGACGACAAGCACAAGTACTACGGCGACGCCCACAGCGGCAAGAAGGGAGGGAAGGGTCACCACTACGGCTCCAAGGGTCACCACAACAAAGGTCACAAGGACAAGGTCAGAGCTTTTCCCATTACACTTGCTGTAGGTTGCATCAGATGTTTTCCTTTGCTTTTGCTGAGAGATCAAAATTACGTTGCTCTTTGCCTATCTACATTTTTTTTCTTTTTTCATTTTGGTAAATAGCGGTAGCAGGCCGGGCCATAAGTGAAAGGCCCGGGCGAAGCCAGAACTTCGCAAATCTCAAGCAAGCGGTAGCACTTTCCCCAAATGCGAATGACAGTAGTTTCGTCTGACGTCATTATCTCCTGTTTTTGTAGATCCGGCGACTCATGCGGAAATGATGTTCCATTTTCTGACTAATTCAACTATATTCACTGTCTAATTTTTGTGCAGCTTTCTTCTGGAAATTTCGTGGGGGTTTTATAAAAAGAGATGGTGGGAATTTCCCTCTAACTCCTGAACTTTTTTTTCTACTACAACAAGGCTATTTCTACTATTACTGGCTTTTGTAGTTTTTACTCACGATTATGTGCGATATCCTTGTGAAGAAGTTTGTTGTCAGTGCAACTGTTTTCGCATCTATATGGCGCAAGTTCGGTGCCTGCGGGTCGGGGATTAATTCACTCATGCCCCCGGATTCCCTGCAGGGGCTAGGACGGCCCCTTCCCCAAGACGACATTCGTTACTTCAAAATGGTGCCCTTCTGATTCGCTTGAGATTCCCCTAGACTTTACAAAGACCAGTTTGTTTGAAGGAAGTTTGATTCTATTTCCTTGCTACGCCATGTTTCGCCATTGTTCCCTCGCTTGGATCCTTCAGCGGATTATCCATAAAATCCTCCATACGAGGAAATTTTTATTTACAAATCTTAACTTAAACCTGCGGTAAAATTGGTATGTAATATTTTTCATCTATAATGCATAAAAATACAGCATAAATTATATCCTGCGTTGTACGCCGAGAAAGTTTCGCAGTTTCATGTGTGCAGAAAAATGTTCAGTTTCCCTCGTGCTTCATTCCGCAGAACTGTGGAGCGACCTTTC
>NC_051391.1:38405433-38415433 GCF_015228065.2 Penaeus monodon
CCAAAATTGAGCTTATTAAAACATGTACTGATAATACTATCTATGAGATCTTGAAGTCCTTCCCAGTCTCAGCCTTTTGGGGTTGTAAATCTTGTGTTGAAAAGGGGTTTGGGGTTGTTGAACGGGGGATGTTGCCTCTTTAAAGTTTTGATTTTGAAGGTCCGAGTGGTGTTTTAAAAGCGGGGAAAAGGGCTCCTTTTATTTTCGAAAATTAAATCATAAAAGCAGCCCCTTGAACTGCTTTGAGAAAAATAACCAACAATCCGAGTGGAATAGTAGAAAATACGAAAATCAGAAAAATGGTCGACGTTCTGCTTCAATCTTTGTAAAAAAAAAAAAAAAAAAAAAAAAAAAGCCTTCTTGAAGACACAGTTAACACAACCATTGACATCAGCATTGTTGAACCATCACTGTTATTGTCGGTGAGGTTTGTGATCAATTTAATGAGCTGAAGAATAAAGCAAAGTTACTCATGAAAGATCTTCACCCATATATAGAACATGTGAAATCGAAGACGTACAGATGATGATTCTATTGAACAAGATTCAGAGCCAGATTTCTTTTATCACTGGCAAATTGGTTTCTAAGTTTAATTTATTACATACTAATCACCAAGGTTACGTTTTTCAAGTTTTAGAAGAAATTATACTTTACAGATATCCCCAACATACTTGAAAAAAATACAATAATAATTTAGTAGTTGAAGAAGAACAAACTGCATTTGATTCAGTAAAGTTAAAAGCTTTTTAATGTCAATCTTTTACTCAAAACAATGATGGTGTTTTGTCCCTGTCTTGATCTCCATTTATCTTACAGATCAGCATTTGTTCTAAATTGGTGTTACGGCTGAACGTGACAAAAATGATAAACTGTCGACAGAGCGACCGTCTCGCAATTACTGCGCACGGAAGCTTGTTTTTCTCCGCAACTGCTTGGCGATCAATGCATACAGGAAGACACAAATAACCACTTTAATCATGCAGAATCAACAGCAAAGTTTAGTTCCCTGCTTTCAGAGTAAGCCTGATTTCCGTTGTTCTCATGTGTATTCAGATCTCAATGGAGTCCGTTTATTCATTCAGCGCTCTCCTCTCGGTCGGATGTCCAGAACCGACACACGAGGCCACGCACTCCACAAAGCAAAATTAATAACACTCTATTACAGAGAGAAACCCAAACGCTGAAATATTTAACAGATATATAGCAGGATATAAGGGTGCTTGTATTTCCATTTTATTTAGTTTACCTCATTGCACCATTAATCTGCTATTAATCTTTACATTGCACATTTTATTGGTTACCTTTCCAGGGGAATCCGTGACGCAAAAGCGATTCGATTAAAGTGAATGGTTTTATTGCATTGGTTAATTCTGTATTGATAGCCGTTTCGTGCGCATTTCATCGCTATCAACATCCTATCCCTTGCCAATCCTTGCATGAGACATATTGATATTTTACCGTGGATCTTTTTAACTGATGTGCAGTCATGTGCGGATTTCTCTCTCTGTTTCCCTGCGGTTCATGCATTATTTTGAGTCTGCTTGCTTTAACCGCGCGCCTGACATTACAATTGGGCCATTATCAGCGAATGAAAAAAAATAATCAATTGTTTCACTGTCCGCCTGATATATGAATATTTCAGTTGAATAAGATATTACAAAGTGATATTACATCAATCACAGACAGGTATTACATAATAGATATATATATATTATGAACAATGTGAATGTGAATTTACAATTTACAATGTGAATTCAAAATCACTGGTTCGTTAAATGCTCAAGATAATAAAAGGAAGGTAAACAGTAATGTCAAAGTTTATTTTATTATCATTATTATTCATCTTCTTCACATTTCGACACCTTCTTTTTAATATCTTCGTCTTTACATTTTCTTTTTCACATTTCCTCTTCTTCACATTATTTTATTGTTATCATTTTTATTATTATTATTATTATTATTATTATTATTATTATTATTATTATTATTATTTTTATTATTATTATTGTTATTATCATCATCATCATCATCATCATCATCATCATCATCCATCATCATCATCATCATCATCATCATCATCATCATCATCATCATCATCATCATTATTCACATTCTCTAATTCATATTTTCTTCATCTACATTTAATGTTCTCCTTTTTCTTCTTTTTCTTCTTCATTTTCTTTTCTTCTTCACATTTTCTTTTCTTTTCATAACTTTATTCTTCTACTCTACTTCTAATCTTCTGTTTCTTCTTCTTCTTCTTCTTCTTCTTCTCCTTCTTCTTCTTCTTCTTCTTCGTTTTCTTTTTCTTCTTCCTCTTCTTCTTCTTTACTCCTTTTCTTCCTCATCTTCATTACATTTTTTTCCTTCCTCTTGCTTCCCTGAAGAGTAATTTGGTTTCATTCCCACAAATAAAAAATATTTCAATTTTGGATCTATACTCATCTCAAGGCATTAATTCCACGTAATAATTATTCCTCCACATTTTCATAAATATTTTTTTTTATATCATTCGGTCCTGTGCCCTATTTTTTTTTTTTTTTTTTTTTTTTTTTTTTTTTTTTTTTTTTTACCCAAGTTCAAAATACAGAAATTTGGTTTGTGGATATTGTGTGTACAATTCGTATATCTGGATTCGTGTGTTACATCAGAATGTATCATATTTCCTGTTCGTTCTGCTCGACTGTTTCCTTTTTTTTATTGGCTTCATATATCGTTTTGATTACTATGAATACATGTTGTATAAAGGATAAAAAAAAAAACTATTAGTATTTACCGAGGACATTCTGGGTGTTGATAGAAGTTCATAGATGTTTGAGGATGATATGCCATTCTAACGGCTGGAAAAGCGATCATGAGAAGTGATAATGATGATGGTGATGGTAATGGTGATGGTGATGGTGATGGTGATGGTGATGGTGATGGTGATGGTAATGGTGATGGTGATGGTGATGATGATGATGATGATGATGATGATGATGATGATGATGATGATGATGATGATGGCGATAATGATGATGATGAGGAGGAGGAGGAGGAGGATGATGATGACGATGACGATGATGATGATGATGATGATGACGATGACGATGATGACGATGATCAATTAGTCTCTGCATACCACGTATTCACTTGGTATCCTATAAGCATACACCAGATCTGTGATGACTTCAGGGTTCAGTTAACCTTTGTAATGAATATATTATTGTTATACGTGAACAGGTATCCATAACAGTGTATTGTCAGGCAAAAGGCAAGCATCTCGGCAGATACTTGCCTTTTGTTATAAGATCTTAGGTATGCATGTCTTTGTGTAGATAGATAGAGATATATAGATACATAGAGAGAATAGATTCCTGCCTTTACTCTAACCCTCTATCTCTTCTTCTTTTAACGGTAGGTTCATGTCTGAGCTGCCGTGGTCACAGCATGATACTTAATTGTAGTTTTCATGTTGTGATGCTCTTGGAAGTGGTAGTGGTAGGGTCCCCAGTTCCTTTCCACGGAGAGTGCCGGTGGTACCTATTTAGGTAATCATTCTCTCTATTTATCCGGGTTTGGGACCAGCATTTGACTTGGGCTACCCAGTGGCTAGGTAGGCAATCAAGGTGAAGTTCCTTGCCCAAGGGGGAAAACGTGGCGGTCGGTGACACGAACCATTGAACACAAATTGCCGTCGTGACAGTTTTGAGTCCGACGCTCTAACATTCGGCCACCGCGGCCTTGACGATCATGGGCTTCCATGATTTTTTCTTTAGAAATTTTAGAGCGGGGTTTGCCATTGCCTTCCGCCCGGTGTTTTTACGAGTCACCATCTCATTTACCCGGCACGACTTGAGCGGCTTGGCCACCAGTGGCTAGGTAGGCAATCGAGGTGAAGTTCCTTGCCCAAGGGAAACAGCGCGCCGGCCGGTGACTCGAACCCTCGAACTCAGATTGTCATCGTGACAGTCTTGAGTCCGACACTCTAACCATTCGGCCACCGCGGCCCCCCTCTATCTCTAAGGTATTATAATACGGTAGAAATAAAGAAAAAATAATTCATATTGCATGATTGATGACAACATATTGTATATTTTTTTCCTAAATACGATACAGTGTACATTCATTTTCATTTTGCAACAAACAGTAATAATGGAATGATAATGATAATGCTGATAGAACGATGATAAGTGATGATGAAGATAACGGAAATGACGGATGATGTGAATGACAGTAGTCATTTAAAAAAAGTGAATTAGTCTTTTCAAAGCCTTACAGTGTCAACTATCCCCCCACAGTCTTTTCAAAGCCTTCTTTATAGTGTCAACTATCCCCCACAGTCTTTTCAAAGTCTGCGGCACAGTGTCCATAATCCGCCACAGTCTTTTCAAAACCTTCTTTACTGTGTCAACTTCCCCCACAGTCTTTTCAAAGCCTTCCTTACAGTTGTCAACTTCCCCCACAGTCTTTTCAAGCCTTTCCCTTTCAGTGTCAAATTCCCCACAGTCTTTTCAAAGCCTTCTTTCAGTGTCAACTTCCCCCACAGTCTTTTCAAAGCCTTCCTTACAGTGTCAACTTCCCCCACAGTCTTTTCAAAGCCTTCCTTACAGTGTCCATTATCCACTACGGTCTTTTCAAAGTCTGTCGACTATCCACCACAGTCTTTTCAAAGTTTCCTTACAGTGTTCATTATCCACTACAGTCTTCTAAAGCTGTCTCTGGCAAATGTATATCTTATACAATGCAATAAGGAAAAGCGAGCATAGTAATGAATATATTATTTCTAATGAGCAGATAATGAAACCATATGAGTATATATACGAACAATAACTACAGTATGTGAAATGAGGGACGCCTTAGACATTATTGCTGTTCCTAAAGTCATAAAGTTTCACAGAATAATATGACGACGTTGATTAAAAAGACGAAAAGCAGAAGAGAAAAACACACGAATATACCGAAGGTATTATCGCTTTATCGCTTCCTTAGGCTACAGTAAATTAGCAGATACTTAGAGGTGTGTATACAGAGATAGGTAGATAGATAGACAGACAGATAGATAGATAGATAGATAGATAGATAGATAGATAGATAGATAGATAGATAGATAGATAGATAGATAGATAGATAGATAGACAGATAGATAGACAGATAGATAGACAGAGAGATACTGAGAGGTGTGTATACAGGTGTGCGTGTGTGTGTGTATATGCATGTATATATATATATATATATATATATATATATATATATATATATAATATATATATAGAAATATATAATATATATTAAATTATATTATTTATTTTATATATTATATATATATATTTTAAAATAATATATATATATATTATATATATATATATATATATAATATATATATATATATATATATATAAAAGTAATTGGTTGTTAGGTAAATCCTTGACAGCGAAAAGGTCTTTGATGTTCTTTCTTAATTTCTTTTTTTTTTCTCTCTAATATTCCCTCATTGCTCCCCCTTTCGATTTTTTCAGCATGAATACTTTAGAAAGAAAAAATCAATTACAAATACAAAATCTCTTAGGACCATAAACAGAGCTGCGAGTGAAACTGTAGTGAACCGAAGCACCAATCCCTGAAAATATGAATCCCTTTTATTAAAATTTCCATCAAATTGGAAAGAAGCTTATCCATTGAAGTTATATATTTCAAAAATGATACACATGCATGCAAAACATAAATGCAAGCGTTTACGCAAATACACACACACGCACACGATTTGAACACTTGACTACGATGCATTATTTGCAGAACCGCCATTTATTCCTCGCATAGGAACCGATGTGATTCTACATTGTTTGTGTTTACAAGGTTTATATACAGGAAAATGAGGTTTAACACAGGTCCGTGTCCATGTCAATATATTTCTCACACACGCGCTTCTGTATGTGTGTGTGTGTGTGTGTGTGTGTGTGTGTGTGTGTGTGTGTGTGTGTGTGTGTGTGTGTGTGTGTGTGTGTGTGTGTGTGTGTGTGTGTTCGTATCTATACCTGTATTGGTGTTTCTCTGTGCGTGTGTTTCATGGTACGAAAGCAATTGATCTAAATACTTTACGGTCTATCTTTGCGCATTTGTGGACCACTTTCTCCACAATAATGTGACAAAGAGACAAGGTTTTTCTCGGCAAGATGTGTTCCCAAGGAGACCTTTATCACCATGAATTATCTAGCTCTTGCAATAGTATGAACTGTTCGTTCCCTTGTTTGTTTCGAGATCAAATGTAAAAAGCGTATAAACAAAATGAAGATTTAGAGAGAAAATGGTTTTGACATAGACAAGAATATCATTACGTATGATTGTGTATAAAGACATCTGCTTGCTAAAAAAATAATTCCTTTTAGACACATACTAAATAACCTTTAGGAAAATAGAATATAACTAGGGCTTTTAATAATAGTTATGAGAGGATGCTCAAACGGCGTCTAAGATCTAGTGAAAATGTGTATGAAAACACGAAAGGCTGTTAAAAAAATAATAAAAATAATAATTCTACGCCAAAGGAATATAACACGGTGTTATCACGGTGTTTAAGACAACACCGTGATAACAACAACCTATAAATAATATACAAGATATACCTAGTATGCTGTTGAATTCTCTCATCCCCATAAAAGTGTAGTCTCAACGATTTCTGTACGCGAGTTTCGTTGAGAGGTTTCAGCAACACCACATGTTTCTATAACGAGAAACATGAGACGATTGTTTCACGACCTTGTCCCAGTATTCGGATAAGTACATGTCATGAAGGAGTTGCCACAAGGACACACAGGGCCACAGCGGAGTCTTATAAAGGCGACTTAAAAGCAGGAATAGTCAGTCGTGAATGGACAATCTTCCTCTGACTGTCTGTCTGTGGATCCCGAGATGCAGCACAACGGATGGGTATGTCTCCTTCGCTTTACATGTTCGTACTGATGCTCTGCGAATTAACTTTCGCTTTTTTCATGTTTATTTCAATCTTCCTTTCTAAATACGGATGATAATCATAACAACAATGTTTATTATAATGACAGTAATAATTGTAATAACAATAACAGTAATAATAACAATAACATAACAAAAAAATGATGAGGTTAATGATAACAATAAAAATAATAAACAACAATAATAATAACAATAATGACAATAATGATAAATAAAATAATAATAATAATATATTATTATTATTATTATTATTATTATTATTATTATTATTATTATGTTATTATTATATTATTATTATTATTATTATTATTATTATAATTATTATTATATTATCATTATTATTATACAAGTAATAATGTTTTTACAGCAATACTAATTATTATTATAATACTAGTAATACTGCCTTAACAATAATAATAATTATTATGATAATAATGATAATAGCAATAATGATGAAAATAATAATAATAATGATAATCATTATTATTATTATTATTATTACCATTATTATCATTATTATTTATTTATTATTATTATCATTATTATCATTATAGTAATAATGTTTTTACAATAATAATATTATTAATAATACTAGTAATAATGTTTTTACAGCAACAATAATTATTATTATAATATAATAATAGCAATAATTATATCAATAATAATAATAATAATAATAATAATAATAATATAATAATTATTAATAAAATGATAATAATACAATAATAACTAATAATAATAATAATAATAATAATAATAATAATAATAATAATAATGAAATAATAATGATGATGATGATAATGATAATAATAATAATAATTAATAGTAATAATGTTCTTACATCAACAACAATAATAATGACAATAGTGTTACACTCATAACAGCAATCATAAAGCTCCCACAACTAATAAGCCGACATCTTCCAGACCAGAGTTGTCATGGTGATGGCGGCGATGCTGTCGACCTCCGCCAAGGGAGAGCAACAGACGCTCAACCCCATCGAGGACGATTTTCTCTTGTCATCGGAGAGTCACCAAGTCTCAGTCGTGGTCAAGGACGACCTCCAGGCCTCTGCTACAGGTGGGTGGGTTCTTACGAGGGGAAGGTGTTCCTTCAGGACTCTTTTTCTGGACTAAACCTAATGGTAAGCACATCTGAGGGAATGTTGATGCGACGAAACGCAAGGATACCTATTCCGAGTTTGAGCCATAGCCCTCTACCTCTCCTCAGGATATGGAGGATACGGAGGAGGGAGTAGCTACGAAGGATATGGCGGTGGAAGCTCCTCCAAGGGGATCCGAGGCTACGGAGGTTCCCATAGCAATGAGGAAGGCGTCGGCGGCCATCGGAGGCACCACGCGGACAAGGGCCACAAGGGTAGCCACTACGGCGACCACGGCAAGGCGCAGTATAGTGTGAGTGAATTGTTAGATAATAAGTCTATATGTTAACGGTACAAATCAGTGGAGAGAGAGAGAGAGACTTACATACCTACATACATATACATATAAATCTTCTTTAAGTGTCCTGTCGTTGGCAACTATTCTTTTGAACCTAGTACGATCCTGAGTAAGATGGACAAGCTAGAGACAACAGTACAGTAGTTTCCCTTTGGCTTCTACACCGCAGCGCAGGAGCCAAGGATCAGGATTTGCCCCCTGGTACCCTGTAGCCGCCGTTGACCACGGTTCGGCTCTCCCGCCAATCACTGGTACTGGTGCTGCTGCTCCCCAACACTAGGACTAGACTTATTATTTGAGGGCGGCCGTACCCGCCTTGTCAGGGTTATGAGAGTTTTTGTTGGGTTATACAGTGCCACCTGATAACACATCTCCTCTGGTAAGAGCTTCGGGATCAGACTATCACCCCGCTGAAACTCAGCCAGTATTTCTACGGTCCTCGGGGATAATATATATAACGGCGCGCGGCGGTGGTGTGGTGGTGTGTGTGTGTGTGGGGTGTGTGTGTATGTGTTTATATGTATATTTATATATATATATAATGTGGTGTATATATATAATAATATATATATAAAATATATATTATATATATATATTTTGTATAATGTGTTTGTCCTTTGTGTGTTTTGGTGTATGTGTGTGTGTGTTTATCCTCCAAGTTGAGGGAATCTCATTTTTCAGGGTCACCACCACGACCAAGGGACGTATTCCAAAGGCAGCGACGACGGGCAGGCCTACGCTGGCGACGCCCACGGCGGTGTCAAGGCGGTCAAAATCACCACAAAGGCTCCAAGGGGCACCACGACAAAGGTCACAAGGATGAGGTCAGAGTTTTTACTTACCCTTTTCATTACAGAGAAACTGTTGTATTTTCGCTGCCACATTCCAGACGACGGTTCTTTGGAAATGCCGTCCCAAATTGAATCCGAGAAGCAAGAAATAAAAGAAGCGTGTGTGCCTCTCGTCCCCGCAGGGCTTCAAAAAACGTCTACCCCCAAGGAGGAATACAGCCACAGCCAGGACTTCTACGACGACAACGACGACCAGAAATACCACGGTAACTTCGACGACTTCGACAGATACTTCGATCCCTCACAGAGGCAACGACTACGGGGGAGGCCACTTCAAGGTACGACCAAAATACCGCGTCTCTCTGTTATCTATATATCTAACTCTCTCTCTCACTCTCACTCACTCACTCTCTCTCTTTCTCTCTCTCTTCCTCTCTCTCTCTCTCTCTCTCTCTTCTCACCTCCCATATATAACCTCTCTCTTTCTCTCTCTCTCTCTCTCCTCTCTCTCCTCTCTCTCTCTCTCTCTCGCGACACCCGCTCTCTCTCCGAGGAAGGCCGCTATAAGGTATGGGCGACAGCCAAACTTTTCTCTCCCTTTGGACATAGACACGGGCAGGGTACATATAACATACATGTAGTACGGAACATATCCACACGACATGAATCGTTTTCAGCTTCGAGGGAAAAAAGGGGGGGAGGAAGCCTTCCCAACCATCCTCATGCCTTTCCTTCTCCTCCAGGGTGGACACAGCACGATGCATATGGCCACAAGGGACACCAGCAGACGGCCAAACACCG
>NC_051391.1:38423106-38425606 GCF_015228065.2 Penaeus monodon
TTGAGGGAATCTCATTTTTCAGGGTCACCACCACGACCAAGGGACGTATTCCAAAGGCAGCGACGACAGGCAGGCCTACGCTGGCGACGCCCACGGCGGTGTCAAGGGCGGTCAAAATCACCACAAAGGCTCCAAGGGGCACCACGACAAAGGTCACAAGGATGAGGTCAGAGTTTTTACTTACCCTTTTCATTACAGAGAAACTGTTGTATTTTCGCTGCCACATTCCAGACGACGGTTCTTTGGAAATGCCGTCCCAAAATTGAATCCGAGAAGCAAGAAATAAAAGAAGCGTGTGTGCCTCTCGTCTCCGCAGGGCTTCAAGAACGTCTACCACAAGGAGGAATACAGCCACAGCCAGGACTTCTACGACGACAACGACGACCAGAAATACCACGGTAACTTCGACGACTTCGACAGATACTTCGATGCTCACAGAGGCAACGACTACGGGGGAGGCCACTTCAAGGTACGACCAAAATACCGCGTCTCTCTGTCTATCTATATGTCTAACTCTCTCTCTCACTCTCACTCACTCACTCTCTCTCTTTCTCTCTCTCTCTCTCTCTCTCTCTCTCTCTCTCTCTCTCTCTCTCTCTCTCTCTCTCTCCGAGGAAGGCCGCTATAAGGTATGGGCGACAGCCAACTTTTCTCTCCCTTTGGACATAGACACAGGCATGGATACATGTATACATACATGTAGTACGGACACATATCCACACGACATGAATCGTTTTCAGCTTCGAGGGAAAAAAGGGGGGGAGGGAAGCCTTCCACCATCCTCATGCCTTTCCCTTCTCCTCCAGGGTGGACACAGCCACGATGCATATGGCCACAAGGGACACCAGCAGACGGCCAAACACCGCGACGACCACAATGGCCATGATGGCCACTACGGCGACGAGGCTCTTTCAGGCCATAAGAGTTTCCATGGACACTACGGAGGCCAAAAGGCTCAGCATGGACACGGTGGGCATGAAGGAGGATTCGGCCATAGTGGACACGTAGGCAAATCCATCCACGGTGGACACGGCGGTGGATATGGCCATGTAGGACACGGTGGAGGTAAGCGCGAAGATATTCGAATTCTAACTTTACATTCAGGTTTACCATAAATAAAATCTAAACATACTCTATGCACACATACTAGCCATAAATAAATCTAAAATACTTCATGCACACATACTTGCGGATTTGACATGCTCTATTTTCCCTCATCGTTACTAACCCCCTCCCCCCGCCCCACCCCCAGGCCACGGCCTCCCCTATCGCGCCCCGACTGTCCTTCGAAAAGCGCCCAGAAACCTCGGGTCCTTCGGCAGCCTTGGAAGAACCGGTCATGCAGGTTTTGGCCATGCAGGCTTCGGCCATGCAGGCTTTGGCCATGCAGGATACTGAGGCCTTCAGTATCCACGCTCAAACCCGGATGAAAGCTTGTGCGGGTTGTGTGGATGTGGAACAAAGGATTCATTTCTGCGGATACTCGACAGAACGCGTTCGATTGTGTATGAAAAATTGATAGATTGGTAAGTTTAATGTATTTATTGTAAAACGCATCACTATACATTTGGCGTATTTATTTTCCTAAAAGAACAGGAATGAGTAACAGTAGTTGTAGTAAAGATGATAAGAGATGATAACGAAAATAATCAAATTAAGACTAAACGTTAACAATAATTATTACAGACATCATACGAAAATAAAAACGAAAATAGTAAGAAAAACAACGTTTAGTGCTACGATAAAAACAGGTAAACAAGCGCCTCTCGTGTAAGGTATTAACAACTACACAGTCAATAAACTTTTTACTCACATCATAAGCACCTTCGTACAAGTCACACTCAGCTGAACCGCTTTGGGACAAAGGTTTAATCAGACTCGGTTGTAACAGCCATAGATTATGTTGCAATTAACTCCACAGCCTTTGGGGGAGTCTCAGTCGGTGTTATCACGAAAGGGAAATGGCCCAAGTTTGGTGCTTGTGCTCGAGTTTATTTCCGGGTAAAAGGGTCGTAAAGATGCTCACTGATGTTTTTTTTTACGATTCTCGGAAATGTGCGGTATTTTTATCTCTCTTTTTTATCTTTTCTTCCCTTTTTCCTCCCCTTTTTCTTCTTCTACTTCTTTTCTTGTATATTTTTTTATATATAATATACAAAGACAAAAACAATTGTCTGTCTGCATGTCTGTTTATGAGCACACGTGTATGACAGTCTGGCTGTATTTACGCGTTAGAGAGACAACTAAATATGCAAAACACCCAGTAATACGACTAAGGAAGTATTCAATCATTCATATTGGAATCTCTCGTCGCCAGTAGCTCAGATGATACACTTTTTTACGGCCATATACATTTTTTCCCCACAAAAGAGACAAAGAGACAACGCCATTACTCACCAGGATGTGTTACGTCTCCGGCGACCTTCATCACCGTGATTTCCTCAGCCTCGTTCTTGCCAGCTAGAATTACTCATTCCAAACTTTTTATTTACTACAAATA
>NC_051391.1:38438106-38440606 GCF_015228065.2 Penaeus monodon
AGCATCCTTTTTTCCTTCGCCTTGGAACCACAGAAACGCAATACGGTCTCCTTAACACTGCCCTTTTCTCCGCGCCACTCCTCGTCCCCTTTACGACACTGATACTGAAGTCAATTTTTGTTAAATAATGTAACGGATGCATAGTGACTTTCTAACATGCCTGTTTTGTCGAAAGCTAATACTAAAGGTACTATTTCCCCTTCTTTTCAAATGTGTTTTATCATTTTGTTTTCTACTAGTGAGCTCGGCGAAAAGTGAAAGTGCAATTTCGAATTTTGGGCAGATTTTTCTTCTTTTTTCCTTTCTTTCTTTCTTTTTTAGCATGAAATTACCTGTCATAGCAATATCCAGGTGGTTGTGCTGATTTTTTCTTTTTTCTTTTTTTTTCTTTTCTTTTTATGAAAATTGCCAGTTTGAGCGTGTATGTATATGTATAAACTATATTTTGCCAAGAGGTTGGCAATGATTCCATGAATTCACCGTAACTGAATTAGATTCTTGTCAGTGCTGCGAAAGAAAAGATTTCCTCGGAATTAAACCAACAGAGAGAATCAAGTTCCTTTATTTCTGAGTTGACGGACGTGCCTCTCCCCGTGTTAATAATAGCCGTGGCCATTGTGATTATAACCACTGTCTTTATGGCCTCCGTGGCCATATCCGCTATGGCCACCATATCCATTGCCACTGTCATGGCCATACCCGCCCCCATGGCCATTATGTCCATATCCACCATTGTACCCCCGGGGCCATGCGCTTTCAGGGGCCTATCCGTCTCACCCCCAGTATATCCATTTCCTCTTATCCCCCCCATTCCCCCCCATGTCCCCGGTACCCACCGCCATCCCCGTATCCGCTACCATGGCCACCGTGTCCATATCCGCCGCCGGTCCCCAGGGCCCAATCCCTGAGATCGTCTTTGAGAAAAAGCCTTTGTATCCACCGGGGTCCCAAAGGAACTCTTTGTGGCCCATAGGGGCCCCTTGCCCCCCGTAGTGGCCACCATGGCCCTTGTGGTCATCATGGTATTTGCCTTTCCTCGTGGTGCCCCTTGTGACCATGGCCATCGTGGAAGTACCCGGCCTGTGATAAGAGGGAAAAGTAACAATGATAACGGTAAAGGGAATGATAAAAATAAATAAATGAATAAAACTAACATTGAGGATGATAGTAATGGATAGATAAGTAGACAAAGAAATGAAATGTGAGCAGATATATAAAAGATAAACGGTTTAGAAAATAGCCTTTTTTTTTCCCCACTGAATAATATGTAACGTTAATAGTAATGATAAATATACAATAACCCCCACTTCACGCTGGGCCCCCATCGAAGCCCTTGTTCTTGTGGCGCCTCAAAAATACCTGTCGAAATAGTCGTGATCTCCGTGGTAGTTGTGGTCGTCGAAGTCGTCGTAGTACTTCTGGGTGTGGGAGTACTCCTCCTTGTGGTGCACGTCCTTGGAGCCCTGCAGGAGGAGGAGGAGGAGGAAGGAGGAGGTGAGGAGGAGAGATAAGGAGAAGGGTTGGCCAAGGGAGGAGGAGGAGCGATAGGAGGAGGGGTTCGAAAGGGAGAAGGAAGGTGAGGAGGGAAGGAAATAATGGGGAGGAAGAAAATGGGGAGGATTTGGAGGGAGAAAAAAAAGGTGGAGGAGGAGGAGGGAGAGAAATAAAATGGGAGGAGGAGAAGCAGAAAGAAAAGAGGGGGAATGGGGGGAGGAAAAGAAGAATGATGAAAGGTGGCGGAGTTGAAGTAAGCGGTGAAAAGATAAGAAAATGGATAAGGACGAAGGGTGAGAAAATAAGGCGTGTGTGTGCTTGTGTGAGTGTATGTTTTGTATCATTTATGTTTCCGAGTATGTATGTGTGTGTGCTTGTACGAAAGTGTATGTATTGTATCTGTGTTGTGTTTACGAGTATGTATGTGTGTGTCTGTATGATGTGTATGTTTGACTGGTTTTTTTGGGGTTGTATGTGTGTGTGTTGTCAATGAGTATGTATTGTATCTGTGTTGGTTTACGGTAGTATTGTGGGCTTGTACGAAATTTGTTTGATTGTTTTGTGTTTACGAGTATGTTTGTTGTGCTTTTTATGTTGTGTTTTGTATTGTTTGTGTTTTTTGGAGATGTATGGTTTTGTGCTTGTCGAATAGTATGTATTGTATCTGTGTTGTGTTTACGAGTATGTATGTGTGTGTGCTTGTACAAGTGTGTATGTATTGTATCTGTGTTGTGTTTTGCGAGTTTATGTGTTTTTGGGCTTTTACTGTGTATGTTTTGTATCTGTTTTGGGTTTTGCGGGTGTGTGTATCTTTGGTCGTCGAGTGTGCAAGGCTCCCACCACATACAGACGATAACCCTTCCTCTTTTTATTGCAAACGCATTTTCTTTCATTCCCGGAAGAGGGTACGCGGATTTGCTTTGTTCCTATTTTTTTCTTAATACTCCCCCCCCCCTCTATCTAATTGATCGCCTTTTTTTTTCCTTTTTTTTTTTGTTTTTCTTTT
>NC_051391.1:38450606-38452546 GCF_015228065.2 Penaeus monodon
AGAGAGAGATTGAGAGAGAGAGAGAGATGTAGAGAGAGAGAGAGAGAAGTTGAGAGGGCGAGAGAGTGATTGAGAGAGAGAGAGAGAGAGAGAGAGAGAGAGAGAGGAGATAGAGAGAGAGAGAAAAGAGAGATGAGAGAGATGAGAGAGAAAGAGAGAGAGATGAGAGAGATGTTGAGATGAGAGAGAGGAGATTGAGAAAGAGAGAGAGAGGAGATGGAGAGAGATGAGATGAGAGAGAGAGGAGGAGAGAGAGGAGAGATGAGGAGAGAGAGAGAGAGAGAAGAGAGAGAGAGAGAAAAAAAAATAGAAAAAAAAAATACTGGGAATTCTCAAAACTTGGTTCCGAAAGGAGACAGTGACATGTAAAAGGAGTCAGTTTAAATCACCGAGTCATGTGAGCGTGACGTGGAAAGAGGATCATGCTGAGAACCTGATGCGTCAGAGTGTGGATATGTAAATGGTTTAAAGGATAGATGGGAGATGGATAGACAGATAGATGGGTAAAGACACAGATAGGAGGATTGAACGATGAATGGGTGGACTGATTGATAGATGGGTAGTTGGATAGATGGATAGATACATAGATAGATAGATTGGTAGATAGATAGATAGAGAGAGAGAGAGAGAGAGAAAGAGAGAGAGAGAGATGCCTTGATAGGATAGATAGGTAGATGCCTTAATTTGTAGATAGATAGACAGACAGATAGATAGATAGATGAGATCTCGAATAAGTAAAAAGAAATGTACAAAATACGTATGTAGATAATAAAGGATATAATAGATATACAGATAATAAAAATATGTAGATAATGCACATGGTAAAGATAACATTAATCCATATTTGATGAATGAAAAAAAATGCATCAGACTGTAAAACGATGAAGAAATCTGATAAAAAAAAAAATATGACAAGAACCAATACAAACATTATTATAAAAAAGTATGTCGACTCGAAAAGGATGAATATATGTATACGTAAAGAATGAATACATAAATAGTGAACAGCATTTCGCGCGAAAATGATTATAGATGTAATAGTTTTAGTATTTGAACTGCATATATAGTATATAGCATATATAGTATTTAGTATATAGCATATATAGTATTTAGTATATAGCATATACTATACGGTATATAGTATATGCTACATAGTATATACTATATTTCCTGTATAGTATATAGTATATAGTATAGATATTGGTAAATATTGACGTGAAGAGTATAAATCTTTAAAAAAAGGACAATAGATGACGTAATACATAACAGATATAAATGATACGATAAATGTGTCTTCCTAATAATTAATAATGATAATAATAATAATGATAATTTAGTTTTATTCCATTTGTTACAATTATATTCTTGGTGTGACATTCTTTCGACGAGGATGAAAAGATTATAAAAATATATAAATATTTGCAGAATAGTTAATTTCTTCACTTTGAGCTGAGATAATTTCACTGTGGGACCGTTCAAATACGTAGTGCGTTTGAGTGCATGTTGTATATACGTACATATACATAACACAAAAATATGTACAGGAAAATGCACACAAAGGAGGAAACACATACATGTGTACACGTACGCACACATTAACACAAACACACCTCTTCACATGCAGACTTGTATCTGCATGTATGTGCATCACTCGCTACATGCATGTGTGGTATGTTTACTGACGGGTGTACATGTAATCATAAACACTCGACTGTTTCTACTATTAAGCCTATATGTATATGTGTAAGTCTCAGCGAGTGTGTGGGAGTATGTGGATGTTGCAATACCCTACTCAGATATTGCATTTCATCTAGTCTTCAACGATGCAACTGTAGCCATAAACCTAGAATTGCAATTTGCACCAGGAATTTGAAAAGGAAACTAGGGGGGTTAAATAGGAATGGGGAAAAGGGAAAGGGGAGTGGGAAAATATTAAAATA
>NC_051391.1:38465146-38472410 GCF_015228065.2 Penaeus monodon
ATTAATGAATTGCCGACTGCGTATCTGTGCTCAGTTAGTTCGTACGTGGAGGAATGTACTCGGTGATGAAATATATACGTAGGTGTATCTACCTACCTGCCAGCCTGCCTACACCCCCCTACACACACACATATGTGTGTGTGTGTGTGTGTGTGTGTGTGTGTGTGTGTGTGTGTGTGTGTGTGTGTGTGTGTGTGTGTGTGCGTGTGTGTGTGTGTGTGTGTTTGCGTGTTTGTGTGTGTGTGCACGGAAAAGCACATAGAATCACCCACATAACATCAAGCTGAAATGTATAAACAGATAACATATAAATAACTAACACGAACTAACTAAACGAACAAACCCAACAGACTGTTACATTCCCCACCAACCTCCTCCTCTCTCTCTCTCTCTCTCTCTCCCCAGGGCCACGTGAACGACCACCACGAGGACGAGCACTACGAGAACAGGGAATTTTACGACGACTTCGACTCCTACAGCTACCATGGCAGGGACGGCGAGCGCGACGACCGCTTTAAGCTGAGAGACCATGGGAGCCATAAGGGTAGCCACCAGGAGGGTGGGTATGGTTATAGTGGTTACGGTAAGGGCTATGGGCACAGCGACCATGGGAAGGGCTATGGGCACAGCGACCATGGGAAGGGCTATGGGCACAACGACCATGGTAAAGGCTATGGGCACAGCGACCATGGTAAGGGCTATGGGCACAGCGACCATGGGAAGGGCTATGGGCACAGCGATCATGGTAAGGGCTATGGGCATAGCGACCATGGGAAGGGCTATGGGCACAGCGATCATGGGAAGGGCTATGGGCACAGCGACCATGGGAAGGGCTATGGGCACAGCGACCATGGTAAGGGCTATGGGCACAGCGACCATGGGAAGGGCTATGGGCACAGCGACCATGGTAAGGGCTATGGGCACAGCGATCATGGTAAGGGCTATGGGCATAGCGACCATGGGAAAGGGCTATGGGCACAGCGACCATGGTAAGTGGCACAGTACTCATGGCAGTGGCTATGGACATGGTAATGGATACGGGCATAGCAGTCATGGCGGCGGCTATGCCTCCCACTCGAGCCTAAATCCCGTGACACAGCTGACGCTTTCTCCCCTAAGAGCCTTTTCCGGGGAGGAGAAAATCGTCTTTGAAACCTTTGGTGATTTTAGTCCCGTGGTACTCTGAACCTTTTGACGAGGTTTCCAAAACGCCTTTTTATTATTCAGTGTATGATATCAACAATGGCTTATGTGTTCACTTACCTTTTCATTGTCAATCATAATTGTTGATATAAACACGCCGTTTGCAAATTTTGTGCCAATTTTGAATTCTACACAAATGTGTTTATATGTATGTACAAAAGATCTGTATGATGCTGCAGAATATTTCCAATATCATTAAACATACTCAGAAATAAAATGAAATGTATGTCATGTACTTATTTTTCATTAATCCGAAATTTCCCTTAGATACCGACTTAAACCTCAATAATCTATTTATCTATCTATTCATATATTTTTGAGTATGTAAGATTATGTAAAAGTTATTATACCTTGGACACTTTTAGCTTCACCATCCGCAGACATTTACTGGAGGTGCTAAAAAAAACTTGTTAACCCATATCAAATTTAATATTGTCTTCATAAATAACTGATATGTTTTCTACTATCTGCTGCCGGGTTAATGCACTGTCTACTGCAGATGTATTTAGTGTATTTAAACATTGATGGTTCCACCAAGAAGTCAATTAACAGGACTACGTGACCTCCCCTGACTTTTCTACACTTATCAGATTTTTTTTTTTTATCCTATTAATTTCGATGTTATTATAATTGTTTGATATTATGATTATTTTAATGGTATTATCAGTGCTAAAAGCAATCAAATGTGAAAAAAAAGATTCGAAAAATCAATGAAAAGGGTAAACAAGTCAGATAGGAAGAACGTAGTATTGTGTAAAGACAATTTATTAAGCAAAAAAACATGCCATGTATTCTCGCCATTCCGACAATTGCGTTAAAGCCTTTAGAATCATGTCGGCGTTCTGTACGCTTATCAAACTGTCCTAAATGCAACGTTAGATTTACTGGTTCAGCTTAGCTCCACGTCGGCTGAAACATATAGGTCAATCTGAAAGGACTAACCTAAATCTGAGCAGACCGCATTTCTCTTCCACCATGCACACACATGAATCACTCCTTTACTCACAGTGATTTCAGTATTCCTTGCATTATATCCGACGGACTTTGACCTTCTTATCTTAGAATCCCTGTATATTGTAAGGATGAAACCCGAGCCCAACAACCTCATTGAATGCTTAACCGTGTAATCCTGTAACCGTAACCCCATTATAGCGGGTATTCAGTTACGTTTTATAAATTTCCACCGTGTTTCCGTTCATTTTTATTTTGTTTTCTATCGCAAACTTGATAGTGTTTTGTCTAATGTATGAATCACACTTATCGTATTTCCTTATCTAATTCATGTTATGTTGATATCTGTAGCACTTGAAACGTTTGAAATACAGATGTTAGCGGAGCCTTGGATCTCTCTCCCTTTGCGTCTATGACTATAGATCCCGAGTGGAAAATGAACACCAGAAAAAAGAAAAAGAATGTGTGTGTGTGTTTGTGTTTGTGTGTGTGTATGTGTGTGTGTGTATGTGTGTGTGTGTGTATGTGTGTGTGTGTGTGTGTGTGTGTGTGTGTGTGTGTGTGTGTGTGTGTGTGTGTGTGTGTGTGTGCAAAAAGTCCAAAATCGATACCCTTTTCTGTTCTCCACATTCCAGCGGTCGGACGGGATGGCAGACACACTTAACACTTCCCGCTCCAATCATTATGTAGATGATTTATCAGAAAATGCATAGAGAACCAAAAAAAAACAGCGCCCTTTTGTCACAGGTGATGAAAAACTATGAATAATTACTGAATGGTTACCTTGAATCTATAAAGTAAATAGTGGCTGGGAATTAATTGTTATGCTAAATATTTTGAATTTCTGTGAATGTGAATGCTATTCAGAGGACACCGTTTTTTGTTGTTTTTTTCAATGATGACCGTAATGAGAGAGGTAATAACACTGACTGTAATGATGAATATGACTGTTGTGATAATAGATGTAATAATCTAAATGACCAATATTGTTACATTTTTTGTAATAACGATAATATATTTTTTTCTAATAACATCTGTTTTATTGAGAACGATAACATAAATAACAATAGAAGTAATGAAAAATACAGACACAGTAGCAAAAATAGCAACAACTTATAGCAATACTAATGATAATGATACTACTACCGAAAATGATAATGATAATAATCACAATAACAATATCATTAATAAATAAAAAAAAATAATGATCGTGATAACAATTATTAATTATATGGAAAAAAAAATTGTCAACGTAATGTGCTTTTAATCGGACGAATTTCACGAGTTTCCCCTTAAGGTCGGTTTCCACTAAACTGCTTATTTGACGATAAAATTGGTTATGTTTCTCATTTTCTGTTCATTTTCTCTCTGTGTGTTTATAAAAGTTAATTGATTGGTTTCTAAGATCAGTTTCATTTTTCTTGTTTGTTTGTTTGTTTTTTCTCATGTGTTTTTTTTTTCTTTCTTTCTTTCTTTCTTGGGGTTTATGAGCAGTAGTGAGCGAAAATGTATTAAAATCCTGAAACACCTAAGGCTTAAAGATGCAGGTAGTATTAATCATATGTCCTAACATCAATCAAGAATGATTTCTCTCTCTCTCTTCTTCTCTCTCTCTTTCCCTCTTCCCCTCTCTCTCTCTCTCTTCCTCTTCCTCTCTCTCTCTCTCTCTCTCTCTCTCTCTCTCTCTCTCTCTCTCTCTCTCTCTCTCTCTCTCTCTCTCTCTCTCTCTCTAAGAAATCCTTAATCAAAAGTTGTACTTGGTGTATAAAATTACCTTTAGACTACCTCACGAAGTTTCTTTTCCTCCAAAAGTTATGCTGAAAAGATAAACACACTGAGAACTCGCGGAACTCTGGCTTTGTCACTTGATCAAATTGTCACAGATACACACACATATATGCGTATATATATTTATATGTGTAAATATAGGTATATATATGTATGTGTATATATATATATATATATATATATATATATATATATGTATGTATGTATGTATACGTATACACATTACATATGTGTATTCATATATGAATAAAGCATACGCACGTCTGCGCGTGTATTTGCGTGTGTTACTAAAGGAACAGTAAATTTCGCACAACGTGGGGCCGGTAATAAACGCCGCATCCGGCACTTAGAACCATATTGCATTACGTGTGACAAAGAGCCACCACATTTCCAGTTGAAAAGAGGAAGGTTTTCTTTTCTCATCTCCTCTTTCTCTCCATCTCTTCCCTTTTCCTCCCTCATCTTCTCTCCGCATCTCTCTTCTCCTCTCTCATCTCCTCTCTCCCTCTTCTCTCTCTCCTCTCTCTCGTTCTCTCTCTTCATCTCTCTCTCTTCTTCTCCTCTCTCTTCTCTCTCCTCTTCTTCTCTCCTCTCTTTCTTCTCTCTTTCTCTCTTCCTCTCTCTCTTTCTCTCTCTCCTCTCTCCCTCTTTCTCCTCTCTCTCCTCTTTCTCCTCTCTCTCCTCCTTCTCTCTCTGTCTCTGTCTCTCCTCTCTCTCCTCTTTCTCTCTCTCTCTCTCTCTCTCTCTCTCCTCTCTCCTCTCTCTCTCTCTCTCTCGCTCTCTCTCTTTCATTACTCATCTCTCTCTCTCTCTCTCTCATCTCTCTCTCTCTCTCTCTTCTCTCTCTCTCCTCTCTCTCTCTCTCCTCATCTCTCTCTCTCTCCTCTCTCTCTCTTCTCTCTCTCTCATTCTCTCTCTCATTCTATATCTCTCTCATTCATTCTCTCCCTCATTCTCTCTCTCTCTCATCGTTTTCTCTCTCTCTCTCTTTCTCATTCTCTCTCTTTCTCTTTCTTTGCTGCCATATCTTTACAGAAAACGGCGGCGGAAATTGGGAGAAACCAAAACTGTATCAAACAAAATCAAAAACAGCGCCACAGAGCAGTCCCCCACCACAACGTAGAAATGAAATTCAAAAGTCTACTTACTACTTACTTGTCTGTTTTCATTTACCTTTCTCCTGATTTATATATAGTTCAAGAACCTTTTATCAATGCCACTTGTTCTGCAACTGTCTCGCCTCAGTCACAGCTCATCAGTCACTACCACATAGACACACAATATACTGGACTGGAACCAACAGACCGTGACGGTTGGCGGAAATTTTGACTTTGCCGTGAATTGCGTTTCTCCGGTTTCTCTCTTTCTCTCTCTCCCTCTTTTCTCTCTCTCTCTCTCTCTCTCTCTCTCTCTCTCTCTCTCTTTCTCTCCCTCTCGCTCTCTCGCTCTTTCTCTCTCTTTCTTTCTCTCTCTCTCTTTCTTTCTTTCTCTCTCTCCCTCTTTTTTTTCTCTCTCTTCTTTTTAGGTTTTTTTTTTCTTCACACCCTCTTTGAATATACATACATATAGACAGATATAGATATTTTTCATAAGGTAAACCTAACTACAAGGAACAACTGACTCTTTCAATACTTATCTGACGCTGGATTCTAGTTTCGCAAAAGGTGTCAGCAATAGCACCAAGGACATTCTGGCATTCACGGAGATTTAAAGATGATTAGCGATTCGACCGATGATTAGCGATTCGACCGATGAATAGTGATTCGACCGATGATTAGCGATTTAACCGATGATTAACAAAGCGAAAAATCATCCATAACTATCCTCCCAGCTTATGCGAAGCTAGCAGCATCTAATGAGTTTCGTAATGCTTAGTAATGATATCGGATATTCATTTGCTATCCAAGAATTCGCTACATAGCTGCTTTAATAGAGTGGTTACAAAAAGAAAAAGAAAAAAAAACTTGTTGAGTGTTCTGGTTCATTAAGCCTTACTCAATCTTTCCTACGATTGGTTAAAGTGAACACAAATTATATATATATATATATATATATATATATATATATATATATATATATATATATATATATATTAAAGTTATAATAGCCTGGTATGCTGTTCTGAATTGTAAAGATATATATTGTTCTGAATGTGTTCCAGCCGTCCGTGAAATCATATTCCATGTAACTGCGGATTTGAGGTCCTTTGTTTTGACGTAAATTGTGTATGTTCTGCCTGAATGTGACATTTTGGTGTAAATAAAGGGTTAATTGGCCGCATAAACTTTATCAGAATTCTACTCCAGATATCGTTATCATTATTGATATCATTATCATTATTATGATTACTAGCTTATTATTTTTATCACCATTATTATTATTATCATTATTACTATTATTATTATTATTATTATTATTATTATTATTATTTTATTATTATTATTATTATTATTATTATATTATTATTATTATTATTATTATTATTATTATTATTATCATTACTATTATTATTATTATTATTATTATTATTATTATTATTATTATTATTATTATTATTATTATTATTTTTTATCATAATTATTATTATTGTTATTATTATTATTATTATTATTATTATTATTATTATTATTATTATTATTATTATTATTATTATTATTATTATTATTATCTTTATTATTCTTATTATTATTATTATTATTGTTATTATTATTATTATTATTATTATTATTATTATTATTATCAGTACATTCTTCTTAGAGACAAGTACTTTTCAATGAAATAGTTAGTCTGTCAGCTTATGCACATAATAATTATCCGTTTTTCCATTGTCTACATTTTCTCTTTGTCTTTGTCTGTGCTTTCTTTTGTTCTCTCTCTCTTTCTTTCATTCAATCCCCTTTCCTTCTCTCTAGATCCTTTCTACCTCTCTATTTCGTCGCTCTCTCTTCTCTTCTCTTCCCTTCTCTCTCTCTCTCGCTTTCTCGCTGTCTCTCTCTCTCTCTCTCTCTTTTTCTTTCTCTTTCTCTTTCTCGCTCTCTTTCTCTTTCTCTTTCTCTTTCTCTTTCTCTCTCTCTCTCTCTCTCTCTCTCTCTCTCTCTCTCGCTCTTTCTCGCTCTTTTTCTTGGTCTCTTTCTCGCTCTCTCTCTCTTGCTCTCGCTCTCTCTCTCTCGTCTCTCTCTCTCTCCTCTCTCTACGTCTCTCTCTCTCTCTCTCTCTCTCTCTCTCTCTCTCTCTCTCTCTCTCTCTCTCTCTCTCTTTCTCTTTCCTCTTTCTCTCTCTCTTTCTCTCTCTCGCTCCTCTCTCGCTCTTTCTCCTCTTCTGC
>NC_051391.1:38472510-38490010 GCF_015228065.2 Penaeus monodon
AAATTTTTTTTTTTTTTTTTTTTCCCCATCCCCTTTTTTTTAAAAAATTTTCCCCCCCTTTTTTTCTCTCCCCCTTTTTTTTTCCTCTTTTTTTTTCCCCCCTCACCCCCCGTTCCCTCCCCCCTTTCTCCTCTCTTTTTAATGATTTTCTGGGTAGCGAGTGCCGGATACGAGTGGCACTCCCCGGTGCACGTGGAGGGGCCGGTTGGGCTGGATAACCGCCCATCCGGTCCTGTTGTGGCGGACGTGAAACTCCTTCTCCTCGCCGAAGTATCTGTTGCCCATGCGGTACTCGAGGCCGCCGCCCTGGGGATGGATGAATGAATGAGTGAGTCAATGAATGAGGAGGAGGGTCGATGTTTACTGTGAGGGATTTTACTGTTTTTTTCTTCTTGTCTGTTTTTTTCTCTTTTTTCCTTTTCTTCTCTCACTCTCTCTCTCTCCTCTCTCTCTCTCTCTTCTCTCTCTCTCTCTCTATCTCTTCTATGTTCTTCTATTATCTTCTTCTATCTTCTCTATCTTCTCTCATGTTTTTCTCTTCTCTTCTCTCCGCTCTTCTCTTCTCGGTCCCCCCTTCTCTCTCCTCCTCTCCCTCTCCCTCCCTCCCTTCCCCTCTCTCTCTCTCCTCTCTCTTCTCTCTCTCCCTCTCTCTCTCTCTCTCTCTCTCATCTCTTTTTCCTATCTATCTATCTATCTCTATCTCTATCTCTATCTCTATCTCTATCTCTATCTCTCTCTCTATGTATGTATGTATGTATGTATCTATCTATCTATCTTATCTCTCCTTCTCCTTCTTCTATCTCGCCCCCCCTTTCCCTCTCTCTCTCTCTCTCTCTCTCTCTCTCTCTCTCTCTCTCTCTCTCTCTCTCTCTCTCTCTCTCTCTCTCTCTCTCTCTCTCCTCTCTCTCTCTCTTCCCCTTTCAGCGTTTCAGCCGCGCACCGCAAGAATGGTTCGCAGCCGTCTCCCCTTTGTGCTCTGTTCCCTTGGTAATGGAGATAACTTGACTACAGATACTTCAACCTTCACTGTCCATGGCGGCCAAAATAGCACTGAGTCTGCAACGTGCATGCAAAGGAGGTCAGCATGCAACGCATGCAACAAAACTCCAATAGTGTTCGCTAAACACTCTTTCACTCTTTCCTTTCAGCTTGAGCAAAGAAATATGATACGATATGACATGTGTTCTTCCGATGATAAACACTATTGTAATGTATAACGTATCATCACACACAAAAATGCACGCACACAAATACAGCACACAAACACGTACACACACACACAAACAAACAAACAAACAAACAAACACACACACACTTTTATATATATATATATATATATATATATATATATTAATATATATATATATATATATGTGTGTGTGTGTGTGGTGTGTGGTGTGTGTGGTGTGTGTGTGTGTTGATGTGTGTGTGTGTTGTGTGTGTGTGTGTGTGTGTGTGTGTGTGTGTGTGTGTGTTGTGTGTATGTGTGTGTGTGTGTGTGTGTGTGGTGTGTGTGTGTGTGTGTGTGTGTGTGTGTGTGTGTGTGTGTGTGTTAATGCATTATATATAACATATATATACATTATATATATATATATATATATATATATATATATATATATATATATATATTATATATATATATATATGTGTGTGTGTGTGTGTGTGTGTGTGTGTGTGTGTGTTGTTATGTTGTTTGTTGTGTGTGTGTAGTGTGTATACAAATGTGGTGTGTGAGATATCATATATATGTATATATATATATATATATATATATATATATATATACATATATGATTTATATAATTTGAAAAAAAAAGATCTGAAAGAATACTAAGAAGCAGATAGGTGAGTGAACAAAGAAAGACAATGGTCAAAAGCGAGAAGAATAAAGGTTTAACGAAGCGAAAGGGGAAGTGAGGGAAAAGAAACAACCGACGGAGGAATGAGAAAGGGAAAGCGAAGAGAAGGCGGGAAAACGAGTGGAAACATGAGAGGGGAGAGGAAAGGCGAACGAAGAAGAGAAAAGTAAAGAGAATATATAATAACAACTGCAAACATCGAGCAATTAAAAAGAACAACATACAAAATGTTCAAAAGAACTGACGCACAACACTTTATACGATCAGAACAAATCGAAGCAAAAGAAAGAAATCATACAAAGTAGAACAGTTCATTCAACCATAACAATGCTTGTCAACATAACAGACGTTTTAATTCGCTCTGGCAGACTGAAGAAAGAAAGAAACAAAGAAAAAAATAGTAATAATAACTCACAGTGAAGTAAACTGAAGAAAGAAAATAATAATAATGATAATAATAATATTAACAATAATATTTTCTTCTTCTTCTTCTTCTTATTCTTATTATTATTATTATTATTATTATTATTATTATTATCATTATTATTATTATTATTATTATTATTATTATTATTATTATTATTATTATTATTATTATTATTATTATTATTATTATAATAAACCACCACCACCACCACCACCACCACCAACAACAACAACAACAACAACAACAACAACAACAATAATAATAATGAATATGATAATAATAACACCACCACCACCACCAATAATAATTGTGGAAAAGGTATGCATGAGAATGAATACATTGGTCAACACGATATTTCTGGCAAAAGGTTTTAAAACAAATTCTAACTAAATTTGAGCTGCTGATTCCGAATATGAACTCTGTTTTTTGTCTATCACATCAGGATTTCGAGCTCCTGATCACAGTGGAGAATGCATCAGCTATATATGTTCAACTTTCCCTGGTCTTAGTGAAGAGAAGAAAAAGGCTGGAATATTTGATGGAAGTCAAATAAGACCACTTATGAGAGATCCAAATTTTATCACATCATTGAACGAGACAGAAGAAAGAGCTTGGAATGCATTTTGTAGTGTGGTGCAGAATTTCCTAGGGAATAAGAAAATAGACAACTATTGCCACTGATCTGTGCAGCATATATATATATAATATATATATATATATATATATATATATATATATATATATATATATATATTATAATATATATATATATATATATTTATATTTTATATTTTAATACTGTCACTATATTTGATTTGCTGTACATGGACTTTATATTCTCTGTTATTCCTTGATAAAAATTTACAAAATGTAGTACTCAAAATCACGTGTTTTTATCATGAAGCGTTCGATATATAGGCTGATGAGTAATTTTCATCAAAAAATGAAAAAAATGGTATATCTCGACATCCTGTGAGAGAGAAAATATAAGATTAGATTGGAATTCAGCATCCTCAAATTAGTCTAAAACTGTTCTTAAATGCCATGCCAGAGAAAAACAACTCTTTTGTATACCAGTGATATCTTCACATGGCCGCGGTGGCCGAATGGTTAGAGCGTCGGAATTCGAAGGTTCGAGTCACCGACCGCCGCGTTGTTCCCTTGGGCAAGGAACTTCACCTCGACTGCCTACCTAGCCACTGGGTGGCCAAGCCAGCCCAAGTCAAGTGCTGGTCCCAAGCCCGGATAAATAGAGAGAATGATTACCTAAAAAGATAACACCGGCACTCTCCGTGGAAAGGAACTGGGGACCCTACCACGTACTCCTCCAGAGCATCACAACATGAAACTACAATTAAGTATCATGCTGTGACCACGGCGGCTCAGACATGAACCTACCGTTAAAAGAAGAAGATATCTTCACAATACAAGAGATGTATTTGACCGGTTTCGATTACATCTCCGTTTATTTCCGGCGGAGATATAATCGAAACAGGTTAAATGCATATCTTGCATTGTGAAAATATTCATTCTTATTCATACTTTTTCCAAATTTCTCAACATGAATACGGTTCAACAATAATGATAATGATGATAATAATAATAACAATAATAATAATTATTATTTTATTATTATCATCATTATTATTATTATAATCATCATCATCATCATCATCATCATCATCATCATCCTCATCATCATCATCATAATAGTAATAATGATAATAATAATAAAATAATAATAATAATAATAATAATAATAATAATAATAATAATAATAATAATAATAATAATAATAATAATAATAATAATAATAATAATAATAATAATGATAATAATAATAATAATGAAAGAAAGAATTGCCCATCAATTGAATGAGATTTTAAGAGGAAATGAACTGCCTGAGTGGTTAACTTATGGAAGAACTGTTTTGTGCCAGAAAATATAACCGGAGGTACCGCTGTAGACAACTACCAACCAATTTCTTGTTTGCCGATAATGTGGAAGTTCTTTACAGGTATTATGTCTGATTATCTCCATGACTTCTTAGAGACCGAAAAACTATTGCCTGAGGAACAGAAGGGCTGTAGAAGAAAGACCAGAGGGACCAAGAACCAGCTGTTAATAGACAAGGCAGTATTCAAGCATTGCAAAAGGAGGCACACCAACCTTGCTATGGCATGGGTAGATTATCGAAAAGCTTATGATATGATCCCACATAATTGGATTTGAGAATGCCTAGAGTTGTTTGGAGCTGCTGATAATATTAAAAGGGTTTTGAGTAGCAGCCTGAAGAACTGGAAATTGGAATTAACATCATCGGGAGTGTCTTTAGGCGAAGTTGACATTAAAAGAGGAATCTTCAAGGGGGATAGTTAACAGCACTTCTTTTTGTTATATGCATGATACCTCTCACTATGGTGTTGAGGAAAGTACATTTTCATTATGTGTTGGGTAATAATGTTACGAAGTTAAATCATTTGTTATTCATGGATGATTTAAAGTTATTTGCAAAGTCTCATGACCAAATTGATTCTATTGTAAAGACAGTGCAAGTGTTTAGTAAGGATATCGGGATGGAGTTTGTGATTAACAAGTGTGGAGCAGTCATTTTGCAGCAAGGAAAATTGTTAGAAGCACAGGTGTATTGCTGCCAGATGGGAAATTCATGAAAGCTATTGAGGAAGAAGGCTATAAGTACCTTGGGATACTGGAAGTGATAAGATTAAAGAAAATGAAATGAAACTTCAATTTGTAAAAGAGTACAAACTTTGAGTAAGGTTTATACTGAGTCTAACTAATGGTAAAAACAAGATACAAGCAATAAACACTTGGGCAGTTGCATTTTAAGGTATGGGGGCTGGTATTTTGAAATGGAATGTAGACGAAATAAAGGGATAGATAGAAGACCAGACATTACTCACTATGCATAAGGGTTCGCATCCAAAAAGTGATGTAGATAGACTATATCTTAATAGAAAGGATGGTGGAAGAGGAATGATGAGCTGCGAAGGTGTTATCAAAAGTGAAGAGAACAACCTGGGATGGTACCTCAAACTTTCTAATGAGAGATTGTGGCAAGGTGTCAAGTGTCGGTATTTTGGATTTAAAAAAGTTTTAGTAAAGATGACCTTTAAAAATCGATGTGAGAAGGAGAATGGAGGCCTGGATGGGAACCAAATGTAAGTCATTTTGTTAGTGTATGCCTGTAACAACGGATAAGACATTTGTATGGAGAAAGTTTTATCTGAAAATAACTAAGAAGCTTGATATGCGCTGCTCCAGAGCAAGCTATCGAACAAACCTATATAAGTATGCCATTGATAAATGAGCTGTAGATTATGTAGAATTATGTAAGAAAGAGGATAAACTGTGTGTCATATAGTTAGTGAGTGCAAGAGGTGGCTCGACGCATTATAAAGATATACACGATAATGTCGCAAATGTTCATTGGAAACTTTTGTGAAAAGTTTATGCTTGAAAGGTCTGATCAGTGGTATCGAACACAAGTCCAGAACAGGCACGGAAAATAACCACTCATAAGCAGAAGGCCTGATATTCTTATTTGTTAAGGTTTTTGAGAAGTCCTGCAATACTTATTGATGTTGTCATCCCTAGATGAGACAATAGATAGATGAAAAGAGGGAAAATCAATAATATCAGGACATCAAGGAAAATACCGATGATATCTTACCCCTTTTTTTTTTTCCCCCCCCCCCCCTAAAAGTTTCTGTGGTACCTTGTTTATTGTAGAGCCCTTGGAAGTGTAACACAACATTTTAAGAAATTTATGGAACAAATCGGAATAGAGCTAAAGAGCCACTTTGCACAAAAAAAAGAAAAAAAAATTATTAGGGACAGCCAGGATATTGAGGAGTGTATTAGAGTACTGAGTAGGACCAGAACGAGAAACCTTTGATTATTGGTAATAATCCTTCCCCCGCTTTAACACGTCGGTTTTACAATCCTACCAGTTCTTTGAACAGCAAATTTACATAATTATAATAATAATAATAATAATAATAATAATAATAATAATAATAATAATAATAATTATTATTATTATTATTGCTATTATAATAATAATAATTATTATTATTATCATTATTATTATTATTAATCATTTTAATAATAATGATAATAATAATTATAGATAATTTATTAATAATAATAAGAATAATAATTAAATAATAATAATAATAATAATAATACTAAATACTCATAATAATAATAATAATAATGATAATAATAAGAATAATCATTATAATAATCATTATAATAATCATTATAATAATGATGATGATGATGATATTAATAATGATGATGATGATGATTATGATTATATTATTATTAATAATAATAAAATATAAAATAATAATAATAATAATAAATAATAATAACAATATAATTATAATAATTAATAATAATAATAATATACTAATGATAAAATAATACATAAAACAATATAAATGATAATAATTAATTTAAGAATCAAGATGATAATCATAATAATAATAATTACTACTCACTATCATCATAATAAGAATAACAATAATAATAACATTATTAATAAGAACACATCTAATGATAATAATAATGATGATACTCTAATAGTCCTCATAATCATATCATACTAATACTAATAATCTAACATAATAACAATATTATCATAATAATAACAATAATAATAAAAATAATAACACTCATATTATTAATAATAATAACACTATTGTTATTACTAATACAATATAATAATAATATGATAATCATAATCATACTAATAATATAATATAATAATAATAATCATATAATAAAATAATAATAATAAAAATAATAATAAAAAACAAAATAATATTAATTAATAATAAAACCCAAAATAATGAATAATAATAATAATAATAAAATAAAAATAAATATAATTAAAATAATAAAAAATTAATAAAAAATTTTTTATAAAAATAAAATCAAAAAAATAATTAAATAATAAAATAATAAAAAAAATTAAAAATAATAATAATAATAATAATGTAATAAAAAAACATAACCCCAAAGGAAGTCGTCATTGAGTGCAATGTTGTATGTGTAAGAAGCGCCGTCCAGGTGATACTTGAACGTGTTATACTTGGTGTTATCTGCGTATTTTAACACGAAGATGAGGGAAGGTTCCGCATACGCTCTGTAGTCGCTATAGAGAGAAGCCAAAAGTTCCTGGAAAAAAAAAAAAAAAAAAAAAAAAAAAAAAAAAAAAAAAAAAAAAAAAAAAAATTATAAATAAATATATATATATATTATATATATATTAAATTTTAATTTTTTTTTTTTTTATGATTCTGGAACAGATAAATATATATTTTGTTAGTTTATGCATTTATCGTTCTTAATTATGAAAAGTATACGGTATTATTGCTTGTTTTTTTTAGTTTAATTTTTTTTTTTTTTCGTTATTAACTACATGACTATCATAAATAGTTTTCTTATTATATATTATATTTGAATGTACTGTATGCCTCAAATACTCTTCACAAATATGAATATGAATATTTGACTACAGAATATCATCAATTAAATCTCTAAAATTAAATTCTTCATCATGAGTATAACATATATTTATAACCTTCCTGGAAGATTCCCTTCTAGGAATAATGATATGAAGGCGATATTCGCATAATATTACACAGACAAAGAATTTATATAACTCAAGCGATGGGGGGATAGATAATATCCATATGATACTTAAAATATAACACTCGCAAGGGGTAACATGTGTGAAATATTGTATGTTATTTGCCAGGGTATCATTTTTCTTAGGCAAGGTTGGCGAGCGAAGTAAGCACATCCAGTTTCTGGGCGCTGCGAGCCACCCCGAGAAAGGTTTTGAAAAATGGGTTATCCTAGGAGCATTCTTAAGCCACGACCCGAGTTATAAAGGTATGATTTAGAGAAAAAAAAAATCGCGGGAGTTTAGCCCTTGGGGGGCGGGGGGAGGGGGCAGTTAGAGTCTTGGGGAGAGCAGTTGCCCGGCCCGCCCCCCCCCCCCGTAAACGACGCCCCTGGCTATTTGTATAACATAGATAAATTAAAACAATAAAATGAATTCCTAAAGACATATGATATGAATATCATAATAAAACATCCCTCCAACAATCAAAGAAAACGTGATTTGACGACGCGCACGAAGCCAGACTATGATAAATTTAGGAAATGACTGGTAGAGGATCCGATTATTTTTCCTCAGAAGCTCTCTCTCTCTCTCTCTCTCTCTCTCTCTCTCTCCCTCTCTCTCTCCCTCTGCCCTCTCCTCTCCCTCTCCTCTCTCCTTCCTCTCCTCTCCCTCTCTCTCTCCCTCTCTCTCTCTCCTCTCTCTCTCCCTCTCTCTCTCCCTCTCTCTCTCCCTCTCTCTCTCTCCCTCTCCCTCTCTCTCTCTCCCTCTCTCTCTCCCTCTCTCTCTCCCTCTCTCTCTCCCTCTCCCTCTCCTTCTCCCTCCCTCTCCCTCTTCCTCTCTCTCCCTCTCCCTCTCCCTCTCCCTCTCCCTCTCTCTCTCTCTCTCCCTCTCCCTCCCTCTCCCTCTCCCTCCTCTCTTTCTCTCTCTCTCTCTCTCTCTCTCTCTCTCTCCATCTATCTATCTACTTATCTATTTATCCCACCTTCCCCTCATTTCTCCTTTTCCCTCTCTCTCTGCCACTCTCCATGTTTTTGCGAGAACAATTTTATACGATTCCCGTAACAGAACGGTTACCATTGAAAAAGAAATGTGATCTTTATTTTGTACACACATATTGTGAAAATGTTATTGGAAAACCTGGTGAAACAAGATTGGAAATACTTTTTTTCTCTCTCTCTCTTTTTCACTGCTCTGTCCAGGGATTTAGTACATGTTATGAATAAAGAGGTTTACATACTGGGTACGGTAATTCTGATGTCCGGAATTCTGATGTCAGTAATTTTGATATCGGAAATTCTGATTTTGCTCATTCTCATATTCGGCAATTGTGATGTCCACAGTTCTGAAGCGAAATATATACTTCAGTGCACATATTATTACTGCAGCACAAAAGCTGATATGAGTATTGCCATATCCCATTATTCATGAACATTTATCACAAATAATGTTTATATACGGCAGCAGTTACGAAAGAACACCATCAAAGACATACAACATAAACGCTAAAGCAAATGCACTTACTGTCTGCTTTCATTATTATATTCCAGTTTTATTTATTTGCTTTGCTTGCATTTGCACATATATTTCGTTTCAACACTCCATCCCCGGTTTAATAACACGGTTAGGATTCTAGCATATATTTAGCATCCCTTTTCGTGTGCTCGCCTGTGCGTCTCTCTTTTGTAACCTTGTTCCTCTCTCCCCTTCCATATCTGCCTTCCTGCCTGCCTGCCTGTCTGCCTGCCTGCTGCCTGCCTCCCTGCATGTCTGCCTGCCTGTCTGCCTGCCTGCCTGTCTGCCTGCCTGCCTACCTACCTGCCTGCCTGCCTGTCTGCCTGCCAGCCTGCCTGCCAGCCTGCCTGCTTGTCTGCCTGCCAGCCTGCCTGCTTGTCTGCCTGCCTGCCTGCCTGTCTGCCTGTCTGCCTGTCTGCCTGCCTGCCTGCCTGCTTACCTGCCTGTGCGCGTGCGTGCATGTGTGTGTGTGAGCATGCATCTCCCCCACCCCCGCCTCATTCTCCCGCTTCCAAGAGCATCCCATCTTCTTCTCCCTCTCCATTTCTTTCCCTCTCTGTCTCCTTCCCTACTTTCCTTTCCCTTCTCTCTCTTCTCATTCATCGCTCTCTCCTCTTCTCTCCCCTCGCTCTCTCTACTTCCTTCTCTGCTCTCCTTTCTCCTCTCTCCCATCTTTCCTCCTCTCTTCCCTTCCTCCTCTCTCCTTGGCCTGATCCATCCATCTCTCCCACTCCTCTTCCCCCTCCTCGCCCTATTCTTTTTTTCTCTCCTCTCTTCTTCTCTCCTTCCACCTTTTTCCCTTTCACTCTCTCCTCTCCCTCTCTCCTTCTCTTCTTCTCTTCCTCTCCTTAAAGAATACAATCTATTTCTCACTCTTCTTTCATCTCTTCTTACCCTCTCTGCCTCCTTCTATATTCTCCTTTCTCCCCTCTCCCCTCTCCCCTTCCTCCTTTCTCTCCTCACCTCCCTCCTGACCCCCTCTCCATCTCTCTCTCTCCTCTCCCCCTTATTCGTCCTGATCTATTTTCTTTCCTCTCATCTGTCTCTTTTCTCCTCTCCCCCTCTCTTCTCTCCCTTCTCCTTCTCCCCCTCTCCTTTGCAAGTCCCATCCATCTCTCTCTCTCCTCTCCTCCCTCCTCGCCGTACTCTCTTACCTCTTTTCTCCCCTCTCCCCTTCTCTCCTTCCTCCCCTTTCCTCTCCCTTTTCCCCTCTCCTCGCCCTCTCTCCTTCTCTCCTTCCTCCCCTCTCCTCGCCCTCTCTCCGTCTCCCTCCTCTCCTTCGCCAATCCCATCCATTTCTTCCTCTCCCCCGTTCTCTTTGGCAGGTCCTCCACGTGCCATTTAATTCCCTCTTCCGCTCCCCACCAGTGACAAACGCCCATGGAGGAGAAACAAAAGATAGACTCCGGTAAAGAAGGGAAGAGACAGAGAGAAAGAACAGAGACACATGGCAGCCTTAGAGCCAAAGGGATAAGAGCGAAAGAGATAAGAGGAAGAAGGAGATGGGGTAGGGAGGTTGGGAAGGCCGGAGGGGGAGAAGGAGGGGCGGAGATGGAGACGTTGGGGGAAGAGAGAGACGGGGAGAGAGGGAAGGAGGGAGGGGGGGAAAGAGAGAGATAGGGAGGTAGATAGATAGATAAAAAAGAGAGAGAGAGAGAGAGAGAGAGAGAGAGAGAGAGAGAGAGAGAGAGAGAGAGAGAGAGAGAGAGAGGAGAGACAGACAGACAAACAGTCAGAAACAGAGAGACAGAAAAAGACAACAAGATGCACAGACAGAGAGTCAGACAGACAGAGAGAGAGAGAGGCGGTGCGCGTGCATGCGTGTGTCTGCCTACGTCGCCGGTGACCCAGATCTCGTAATCCACAGCTAGGCCAAGTTCCCGCTCCCGTTACGCCATCTTTGTGTCTCTCTTTCTGCCTTCGGTTACAAGATCTCGAATTGCCTCTCAGATCAAAGGATGCCTTCCTGGGTTTCTTGGACGTCACTTTCTCTCTCTCTATCTGTTTATTTGCTTATTTATTTGTTAAGAAATATCGCTGTATGGTGCTTCAAGCAACATTGCCAGAACCGTTACACCGTAGGTGTAATAAAGTCTGTTAGAATATTCAAAAATTCGAAAACTGAATTGTGCGTTGTGATTGGCTATTACTTCAACCGCACTGCAGATATCTTAGTCACGTGATATCAACCTGCGAGCTAATTGGCCGAGGACGATGAATATAAAGTACTAATTACAACAGCGCTTTGGATTACTGCCTAATCATACGTAATTCCTTTAACTTTTTCCTTTGCATTGTTTTTTCCTTACCAATAACGAGAATCGAAAAGTATCTCATTCCTTTAGGCACTTGTAAAGGGAATCAAATCCACTTTCGTATTTTCGCCCTTGCAAAACCACGCTGAAGATGGAATATTTCGATTTCATATCTCTACTTTTTTGTAACCGTTTGAAATCTTCAAAACCACTGGTGATCCCCCCCCCCCTCCAATTTTTTTTTTTTTTTAAAGCCACGTGGATGAAATAGCTAAAAAAGGAGTTGAAATGGTATTAATAGAAATGTAATGGAACGAGCTTTCATCATGACAAAAAACATCTGTCCCCGCTGAACCCAAGCTATGAACTAAATCTCTCTCTCTCTCTCTCTCTCTCTCTCTCTCTCTCTTTCTCTCTCTCTCTCTCTCGCTCTCTCTCGCTCTCGCTCTCGCTCTCGCTCTCTCTCTCTCTCTCTTCTCTCTCGCTCTTCTCTTCCTCTCTCTTCTCTCTCTCCTCCTCTCTCTCTCTCTCTCTCTCCTCTCTCTCTCCTCTCTCTCTCTCTCTCCTCTCTTCTCTCTCTCTCCTCCCCCTCTCTCTCCTCTCTCTCTCTTCTCCTCTCTCACCTCTCTCTCTCTCTTCTCCTCTCTCTCTCTCTCCTCTCTCTCTCTCTCTCTCTCTCTCAGTCTCTCTCTCTCTCTCTCTCTCTCTCTCTCTCTCTCTCTCTCTCTCTCTCTCTCTCTCTCTCTCTCGTTCTTTGGTCTATTTTTCGTCTTGGTGTGACACCTGGGATCTGATTGCTACAGGTGATTGCTCTGGCTATCTTCCTGTGACGCAGCGCTCTGAGAACTACCTGACCTTTTGTCTCGTTTTCTATTTATAAAACTACGAGTCTGTCTGTTAATGTGAATATTTACCTGATTATTTAGTTTTTTTTTCTCTCTCTCTCTTTGTCTTGGCGATATCTGTGAATCTGAACCCAAGCTATGTCTCTCTAAGTCTCTCTCTCTCTCTCTCTCTCTCTCTCTCTCTCTCTCTCTCTCTCTCTCTCTCTTTCTCTCTCTCTCTCTCTCTCTCTCTCTCCATCCTTCTCTCCTCCTTCCCTTCCTTCCATCCTTCATTTATTCCTCATTTTTTTCTCTACCTTCGAACCTTCCTTTTTTAATCTCTGCATCCTTTTTCCTCCTTTCCTTCATCCCTCCTTTTCTTTTCTCTTCCCCCCGTTTCCTCCTCGCTCTTTCCACCTCCTCCCTCCTCGCCCTCTCCTCCTCCTCCTCCTCCCTCCTCCCTCCTCGCCCTCTCCTCCTCCTCCTCCTCCTCCTCCTCCTCCTCCCTCCTCGCCCTCTCCTCCTCCTCCTCCTCCTCCTCCCTCCCTCCTCCCCTCCTCCCTCCTCGCCCTCTCCTCCTCCTCCTCCTCCTCCTCCGGCCTCGCCCTCCTCCTCCTCTTCCTCCTCCTCCTCCTCCCTCCTCGCCCTCTCCTCCTCCTACTCCTCCTCCTCCTCCTCCCTCCTCGCCCTCTCCTCCTCCTCCTCCTCCTCCTCCTCCCTCCCTCCTCGCCCTCTCCTCCTCCTCCCCTCCTCCTCCTCCTCCTCCTCCCTCCCCTCCTCCTTGCTCTCCTCGTCCTCGCTCCGTCTCCTCCTCCTCCCTTCTCGCTCTCCTCCTCCTCCTCCTCCTCCTCCTCCTCCCTTCCCTCTTACCTTATGGAAGCTATTAAGGATGACGAAGTACTCGGAGTCGAAGTCGATATCCTCGAGGTTGATGTTCCTGCTCGTGTACTGGTGAGCGACGTCCCTGGTGTCCTGCGGGGGGAGGGGGACAGGTGAAGGGGCCTCTCCGCGGTGAAGTTCGTCACTGTCTCCATTTTTAGGGATTTTTTGTTTTTTGGGGGGCGTACTTTTAGGTGTCTACCTTTTTTTTTAAAGCTACACAGAGGCCTTAACAAGGTGCTTGGATTTGATACAAGGATTAAAACGAGAATGAAGACAGGAAAGATTTCTATAATAACGAACGTAAATTCTCATCGTTACTGTAAATGGATTTGGATTTCATGCTAAATTGATGATAGAGATTACAAATCATCAAAGACACTTTAATCAGGCAACTGTGTAGTAGCTTTATGTACCCGTGAGCTAAACTAGAAATCAACGTTTTGTTTTACAGCAAAGAGTTTTATGCCATTTTCAGTTTAACCTCGATTTTTTTTTTTTTTTTTTTTTTTTTTTTTTTTTTTTTTTTTTTTTTTTTTTTTTTTTTACTGCAAATATCTTTATGTCATTCCGAATTTAACCTCGAATATAATACACATTTTCTTTTTTATTGCAAATATCTTTATGCCATTCTGAATTTAGCCTGGAATTTCAGACTAAACGAGAAGTATGTTTAGCTGGTTTGCTAACAGTTCAATATTTTTATTCTGATAATTTCTTCCTTTCTTTTTAATCAATTCCTTTTTTTTGCAACTTTTTTTTATCCATCCATATTTTTAAAAGAAAAAAAATGTGTTGCATTAAAAATATTATAACAAACAGCAAAACTACGTATCCTGATTATATACGTACTCGTGTGTGTGTGTGTGTGTGTGTGTGTGTGTGTGTGTGTGTGTGTGTGTGTGTGTGTGTGTGTGTGTGTGTGTGTGTGTGTGTTTATTTGTTTGTGTCTTTGTTCGTTTGTGTGTGTTTAATTGTTTGCTTGTTTGTTTGTTTGTGTCTGTTTGTCTGTATGTGTATTTGCTTGTGTGTTTATCTTCTTGCGTATGCGTGTGCGTGCTTCCCCACCTCCTCGCCATCCTGCCACTTCCCGTAGTACTCCATCTCATCGACGATCTCCCTGCAGAAGGCCTCGGAGTAGAAAGGCACGTAGTACAGGTAGGCCGCGATCTGGGGGGGGAGGGAGAGAAAGAGAGAGAAAGAGATAGAGGAACGGAAATTACATGAGAGAAAGGGGACAAAAATGATTGGGTTCTGAGAGAGGGGGGAAAGGGGGGGGGGGGTTGCGAGGGGAGTACGAGAATTTCCTTAGTATTTGGCGGAGATCGATTTCTTGTTCTTAATAATTTGATGACTGTTATGAAACTAAAACAATTTCTGTTTCTACTCTCATTCCAATAGGCTTAGATTTTACATCTGTGAAATATAAAATGATAATGATGATGATGAAAATAATAATAATAATAATAATGAGGAGGAGGACAATAATAATAACAATAATAGCAATAATAATAATATGATGATGATGATGATGATGATGATGATGATGATGATGATGATGATGATGATGATGATGATGATGATGATGATGATGATGATGATGATGATGATGATGATGATAATAATAATAATAATAATAATAATAATAATAATAATAATAATAATAATAATACCACCATCACCACCAACAGCAACAACATCAACAACAACAACAACAACAATAATAATAATAATAATAATAATAATAATAATAATAATAACAATAATAATAATAACAATAACAATGATAGTAATTTAATAATAACAATCATAATAATAATGATGATGATGATAATAAAAATAACAATAATATTGATAATAAAGATGATAATAATAATAATAATAATAATAATAATAATAATAATGATAATGATAATAATAATAATAATAATAATAATAATAATAATAATAATTCCCTCCTCTTCACTTTCCCTCTCTCTTATTTTCTCTCCCTTTCCCTCTCCCTCTCCCTCTCATTTTCCCTTCTCCCTCTCGCTTTCCCTCTCCCTCCCCCTCTCCCCCCCCCTCCCTCTCCCCTCTCTCTCCTCCAAACATTTTCTCAGTCGTGAAATAGGCCTAAATCTTGCCCAAGTGAGATCTTACCTTTAAATGAAACCATCTGCGTTACCATCTGTGACGGTGGGAGGAACTCAATAACTTTTTCTTTCTTTTTTCTCTCTCTCTCTTCTTTTTTCTTGCTTTTTTTTCTCTCTCTTCCAGCGCTTTCCCCTTTCTCCTCTTTCTCTCTCTTTCTCTCTCTCTCTCTGTCTTTCGGTCTCTCTCTCTCTCTCTGTCTTTCGGTCTCTCTCCTCTCTCTCTCTCTCTCTCTCTCTCTCTCTCTCTCTCTCTCTCTCTCTATCTTCTCTCTATCTCTCTCTCTGTCTTCCGTTCTCTCTCTTATTCCCTTTCTTTTTCCCTCTTTCTCTTTCCCTCTCCCTCTCCCTCTCCCTCTCCCTCTCCCTCTCCTTCACCACCGCCAACATATTTTTTTCTTCCCTCCATTCATTCGTTCTCCTTCTCTCCCTCTTTCTCTCTGTCTCGCGCGAATTGTGGCCATTATTGGTTTCCTTGCCTCCGCCGAGAGCCTGACTTTCTGTCTCAGTATGATACGTTTTTTTTTCTCTCTCTCATCCCCTTTCATTTTCTTATCTTCTTCTTCTTCTTCTTGTTTTCTTGTTCTTCTTCTTCTTCTCTTTCTTCTTCTCTTTCTCCTTTTTCTTCTTCTTCTTCTTCTTCGTCTTCTTTATCTTCTTTTTCTTTTACTTGTTCTTCTTCTTCTTCTCTTTCTTCTTCTCTTTCTCCTCCTTCTTCTTCTTCTTCTTCTTCTTCTTCTTCTTCATTCTCTCATCCTGAACTTCCAGCAGAGAATAACGAAACCCCATCGATTCAGCGAGTGACGTCATCCCGGAGAAGCAATCGACAAAATTCATCTTGCCGTCTTTTTTTTCTTCTGGAATTTAAATCTGGTTCCAACAGTTCTGATCAGATTGAATGACTATTGTTAATGAGTACTGTTAATTATGCTAGAGAATCAGCTGTGACGTAATGCGAATGGGACTAAGCGACCATACTTAATTTCTCTCGTTTATCGGTTATTTCGTCTCTGTTCTCCTTTGTTTTTTTCATTTTCGATATAAAATGCGTATCTAAATGACGGACTGTCAACTGCAGTGGCATCTGCGCTTAATACTTATATACATAGATTAAGAAACTTTGAACAGAAGTTTCTAAAACATGACTCAATATCCTTCATATTATCTAGCGCGGAAAAATTTAATATTTATTTCTGCCATTTAATTTACCTGAATTAATGTGTGCGTGCGTGTGTGTGTGTGTGTGTGTGTATGTTTGTGTGTGTGTGTGTGTGTGTGTCTGTGTGTGTGTGTGTGTGTGTGTGTGTTGTGTGTGTGTGTGTGTGGTGTGTGTGTGTGTGTGTGTGTGTTGTTGTGTGTGTTGTGTTGTGTGTGTGTGTGTGTGTGTGTGTGTGTGTGTGTGTGTGTGTGTGTGTGTTGTGTGTGTGTGTGTGTGTGTGTTTGTGTGTGTGTGTGTGTGTGTGTGTGTTGTGTGTGTGTGTGTGTGTGTGTGTGTGTGGTGTGTGTGTGTGGGGTGTGTGTGTGTGTGTGTGTGTTGTTTGTGATGTGTGTGTGTGTGCTGTATGGTGTGTGTGTGTGTGTGTGTGTGTGGTGTGAGTGTGTGTTGTGATGTGTAGTGTGTCGTGTGTTGTGGTGTTAGTGTGTGGTTTGTGTTGTGTGTTGTGTTGTTGCTGGTGTTGGTGTCTGAGTGTGTGTTGTGTGTGTGCAAATGTGTATGCGTGGAAATATGTGATTCGCTTTAGGAAATCTCTCGTTATTTACTCACAAAAAAAAATGTATGTACATACTTCCATGCCTTCATAAGTTTTCCAATTTTCTGACGACTATGAAACGCCGCGGGAAAAAAAAAAAAAAAAAAAAAAAAAAAGAAACGGAATCCAAAAAGTTGATACGATTACAATTAAAAAGTTCGTGTTTTCTTTTCGCTTGTTAGCTTGTTCATCTTTC
>NC_051391.1:38522499-38524999 GCF_015228065.2 Penaeus monodon
TTTTTTCTTGCCTTCATGGTGCGCAGTAATACCCGGAAACCATAAAAATCTATTTATTCCACATTAAACATTTCTGCAGATTCTTTAATCTCTTCAGAATAATTGATTCACCACCATCATAATCATAATAATCATCATTACCATCATTATAATCACCATCATCATAATCTTCATCACCATCATCACCACCATCATCACCATTATCATCAACATCATCATTACCATTATCACCATCATCTTAAAAATCACCATCATTATCATCCTCATAACCATCATTATCATAATCATCACAATCATTATCATCATCTTCATCAAAATCATTTATCACCACCACCATCATCATCATCACCAACACCATCATGCTCATCATCATCATCATTATCACTATCATCACCACCACCATCGTCTTCATCATCATCATCACCATCACCATCATCATCACCATCATCAAAATCATCCTCATCATCACCATCATCAAAATCATCATCTCCACCATCACCATCATCATCGCCATCGTTATTATCATCCTCACCTTAATCATAATCTTTACCGTCGCTGCCGATGGCTCGAGAGAAAAGGGAGATGGGGAAGGCCAAAGGCAGGGCATTTAAAGAGAAAAGGGGAATGGGTAAGGAGAAAGAAAGGGATGAGGGAGCGGAGGCTTAGAGGGGAAAGGGGGGATGGGGGGGGAAGGGAATAAGGAAGCGAAGGAGGCTAAGGAGGAGGAGAGAGGGTGCGCGGGAGGAGGCAGATGCACGCTTAAAGTGGGAGGAAGGAAGCGACCCTAAAGATTTTGGAGTGAGCGAAGGTGGCAGAGCGGGGGAGGGGGAGGGGGTGGGAGGAGGGGGAGGGAGGGGAGGGAGAGGGGGGTGAGAGAGAGAAGGGAAGAGAGAAAGAAGAGAGAAAGAAGTAGAGAGGAGGAGAGGAGTACCTCGTTTTTACTTCTTTGTCTCATGAAATTTCTACAGGTTCATCTAGTTCATATTAGTGATGATAAATACAACTATCATTACTCATTACCAGACCTAATACTACGATTTCTACTACAACCAACATTATTATTACTACTCCTACGAATGCTAACACTAAACCTAATATCCATACTAATGCTAATACGAATACCAGTCCTAATGATAATCGGGCTGATGCTATTCTTCAAAACTACAATACGGCCTCCTGTTCTCTCGCAACAGCCTTTGCGCATTAGCCTACTTCAGTTACCCCGAGCACGACGCGGCGCATTCACTCGCTAGACCGCGCTCGTGGGGATCGAGCTCCTTCTTCGGCAAGGGAGAGCAGATCGGAGAGGTGTGAGCGACAAGTGACACTTCAGCCGAGGACATGACTTGGTTTGAAAAAATGGCCTCGGTTATAATATATATATATATATATATATATATATATATATATATATATATATATATATATATATATATATATATATATATATGTGTGTGTGTGTGTGTGTGTGTGTATATATTGAGGTGATTGTGAAGGGTCTGTGTTTTGGCTCCTTTCTGAAAACGCCCCAGTATTTTTATCTTCGATTCGCGAATGAGCTGCTGGTAATGTATAAGCTCGGATGACTGAAATGGCTTTTAACTGTTCCTCTTGCCTCGGATGACTCTGATGGCGGTGACGTGACCCTGGCTGTTCACTCAGATCAGTTTCACACGCTGCAATCTGGCAGGCAATATGCGTTGTCAGATTTCATGTTAATTTTAGAGATGTTTTAATATTCTCTCTGAGGGACTTTCAGAGAGGGTAATTCTACTGTCCCTCATGGCCGTAGTTGCCGCAAGAGACAGTTGAAGACAGGGATTTGAAGTAAGCATAGTCCCTAAGAGGCTTTTTCCAGCGGTTTAATGAAGAGCACAAGGCGATTTAGTGGAATGATTGATGGCCCCCTTTTAATTGCGTCCACGAATGAAAAATGTCTAGGCTCCATGATCTCTTTCACCACTATACCTGAATTTATTAGGGGGGGTGATGACCAACGTATCCTGGGAAGCCTATAGGAGCTCTAGACCAAAGCATTCCCATTATGTCGACAAATACTCGTTAAAGGACGACCGTTATGCCCAGAGCTTTAAAATACGGCAGAGTTTTTTTTTCACATCTGGAATGTAGCCAACCTGAGGACCGTGTTGCATCGCGAAGATCTCACCATTTTTTATTTCTTTATCTTCGGCTACTTTTGCATCGATCAGAACATCAGCGTATGCTTTATAGTTTATTCTCTCTTGCATTACTGTTATTCCAGTGTACAGTGAATATATTGTCATTGCAAGTACGAGTATTGCAACTACAACTACTGCTACTCATAACAATCATAACAACAATGCCAATAATAGTAACAACAATCATTAAAAAAAAAGACATTAACCACGAAAGTAGCAGTAATAATACCAATAACAATAATGAAAACGATATTGATGATAAATTTCTTTCATTACTATTTTCATATGATAACAGTAGTAATGATACTACTACTACTACT
>NC_051391.1:38549999-38559999 GCF_015228065.2 Penaeus monodon
TATATATCAAATTCATACCGAACAAAGCCACGGGGATCGTGCAAGGTTGTTCTATTTGTTGTTAAAGGTCTATCTTATTAGAGAATGAACCGAATGTTCCCATCACTCCACGAACTTACACAAAATTAAATCCAAAATCAGCATGAAGTTTGTCTTGTCAAACCTCAGCATATTGGATTGTTACGCTAGAATTTGGAATAGAGAATCAAACCTGTCGACTTGATATTCAGCTTTTATGTGTGTAAAATGATCTTTAAATTGCTGAAAGAAAGCTCTCTCCTTTTTGCCATAAAGGTCATGTATGTCTAGATGATAGATTTGCAGTCAGTCTATAAATCTTTTGTTTGAAGGAAGAGTTCATTATCATAAATATATAGATGCAATTCCTCGTCCTCTTCTTTGGTGGCTGTCTACTTGCAATCTACTGTAATATCTCTACAAACTGATAAAGAAAAAATATGAACCCCTTAAAAAGAAAAATGCAAATCTCCTACTGGAATAGTACAGCTGATGCTGAGTGAGTAGTTATATTCCATGCCAAAAGTTACAGTGAACAGTAGTATTAATCGTTTTAGTAACTGTCAGGGTATACTTTACTTCAGTGTCAAACTTTTTTACTCTATCGAGCCAGATGTAATATGTTTATAAGTGATATTCTTGCAAGACTAAAGCCCGATTATACCATAAAAAGCACACGAAATAATGAAATCTGTTGGTTAAGGCAAAGTCGAAATAAGTATTTCGACTTTGGGTTAAGATACTGAATAATTAAGAAATATTTGCAATCTACGCCAATTGTTTTAACTTCCAGAGCAGGTTAGTCAAACGTCATTCTGTAGCACATCATGCCATGTTTGCATATTTGCAATTATTGATTAATAAAGCAAAGTAGTATTTTCCCATGAAAATTCATAGTGTGTAGTCCCTTGTCTTTTCAACAACAACAAAAAAAAAAAAAATAACAGCTCTCCTACAGATCAGGCACAAGAAAGACAAAAAAAAAAGAAAAAAAAAAAAGCATATCATCATCTGGCACTATTGAGAACATTACTGGGACATCAAACAGAGATGGATCCTGTAGAGCAGGGCTGCCATACTCATTTACCCCAGAGGCCATATATCACGTTACAGATGATTATCAGCCGACGCGACGAAACAGCCATGTGCAAGTCAAAGGCCAAGAACCTTCATCATTGCTCGCTCAAGAGAACAAAAATATGTATCTTATCCATTACAGACTCCTGCTCATCGAATTAAATCGGTAAAATGAGCGCGTGATTGTTTCCTCGATATCAACCAATAATCCACGATGAGTATGCAAGGATTCCAGAAGCATTTTCTTTTCAAAATTAAGAACAGAAATTACATATTTCCCTCACTATTCGTATTAAAAAAACACAATTTTATTATGTAAATCTAAATTTCCATACTACGAAAAGGATCATCTTTACACATACTGAAAACTTTACACACAGCAGGCCAACATCGCAATTTATATGAAAACACATATGAATAGTTATTGTGCTGAATGGAAAAACACTTCCGTGCTGATACTATGGAATAAAAAAGCTCAATACAAAAACTAGATTTATTGAAAATGAGACTACAATTCCGTAATCCACCTGGATTCCATCCTCAGGTCAGGATGGAATCCAGATGGATTTCAAAACTGTAGTCTCATTTTCAATAAATCTAGTTTTTGTATTGTGGGGTTTTTCTTCCATTGCTATTGTGTTTGCAATTTGCATTAGAAAAAGGCTGCATACCGAACTACTAACGAGTGACGCCAGAAAGAGCCACCTTAGGAAGACTATCGCAAATGGACAACTAGATATTAACATGCCCGTTATATGGCGTATAACCATTAACATCCTTAGAGCACGTTGAATTACATTCTTGCACTACATATTTCTAACAATGATGGTTAACGGTTAGAAATAAATGTGCTAGACATCAAAGGTCGTATAGCACTATGGCAAAGTACTGTGGCGATGAAATGTGTTAATGTCAAAGGTCGTAGAGCGCTGTACGAGAGAATGGTAATTAAAGGGTATAGAGAAGGAGTACGGCGAAGAGGTTAAGTGTATAGAGAGATCAGACGAGGAACGAGGAAAACTGCAAAGGGCCATTATGAAACAATTAACGGGTAATACGGGTAGAAATGGTTGTTGGATAACTAGGATAAGAATTTAGAGAATGAGATAAGGGAACAGAGGAATTGCACGGGCTTGTGACCCATGTATTTGTGACGAGGCGTGAATGATCGGAACGACTGCGGAAGGAAACTCTACCTACTTGTTTTTGGAGATATTTTTGAAAGAGAAGGGTATTGTCAGAGTAAGGGGCTGTAGGGGGAATAAAAAAGAATCGATCCCATATGGCTGTGCCAAAATGGGTACTCAAAAGGTTTGCAGAGGTGAAAGCAGTAGAAGGAAGAAGGCGGGAGGAAGATAGGGTGGTATGGAGAGATGCAGTACTGTGGGGAGGACAATAAGGGTGAAAAGTAGTAATAAGGTGGGAGGGGGCAGACAGTGAAGAAGACTGTGCAGTAGGAGATGGAGTGGAGGTTGTTGGGAGAGAGGAAGGGGTGTATTCTTAATGTGTGCAATGACTTGGGTGGATGATTCGGAATGGACAGAAATGACATCGAGGAAGGGATAGTAGTGTCAGTGGTCGCAGCCATGGTCAAAGGAGAGGCAGGGGTCAGGAAACCAGAGAAATCAAATTTAGATATAGGCTAGTTAACGAAGAAGAAAACCTTAATGTTACTAATAAGGGTAAAAAAAATTAATTGTTGGCCATGGTGAGCCTGAAATAAATGGGGAGAAGAAACGGTCTAGCCCTCAGGGTCCTCATAAAGGATAAGGGCTAGGCGATTAACCAAGGGAATAGTGCCCATCACTCCCGGAGGCCGTTCAGGACTGATACAAAGCCAGCCTGTCATCCTTTCAGCACGGCTCACAAACCTTAGGAAGTGGACAGAAGGGATGAAGAAGACCAGGAAACAGAATGGGGGAGAATAAAAGACCACGCAAAATTACTTGGGGCGAGGGTTGAGGTACAAAGCAGGGATGAACCCCTACTCTGGGCCTCAATCTCCATCTCCTAATTGCCCCACGATGACAACAAGCAAGGAATTAGAGGGGTTTCCGCCGGGTAAATGCCCATTGTTGAATTTATACAAAGATCCAACTTCATGTGAAGTGCATCAATCCCTGCAATGGTCATATTTAAATATGTGAGAGAAGTCTTGTTAGACTGGGCTTCTCGATAGAGGCGTTTCAAAAGATAAAGGCAGAAAAGTAGATATTACAGTCGTTAAGCTATTATTGGCAAAGTATAATGGCGAAAAGGGTAAAAAGTGAGTTAACGATTAGGATAAGTGGACAGAAGGGGATGACGAAGAGAAGGAAATGGAAAGAAGGATAAGAAAAGACCTTGCAAAATTAGTTAGGCGAGGGCTGAGGTCCAAGGTAGGGACATTGGGCCTCAGTCCCCATCTCCACGACAATAACGAGCAAGAGATTGGAGATATGTAGTACATGAAAGATCATGAAATTATGATCTATCATAACTACATATATCAGTTTCTCTAGGAAAGAAAATTTATTCCAAAATATTGGAAATATCCAAAATGCCTGTGAATTAACTTTCTCAACTGTAAATTTACAGGGATAATCAAGTTTTCAAGGTTTCACATATACTAATAGTAGTAGGGTGTCCAAAGTTTTCCCCATTCCATAGTATTCTATTTATTTATTGAAAAAATTGTCGTGTCATCATTTAATGTCGTTGGTGGTGTATTTAAAACATAGCCATAGCATGAGGCTTGGGGGCAAAGGCCCCAGGTAAGGAAGCGCTATATGACATCAAAGGTTATATGGCGCTATGGTAAAGTATAGTAGCGAAAAGGGTTAGGAATGAGTTAATGATTAGGGTAAAGTTACAGGTTGAACAGCACTAAAGGGTAGTATGGTAGTGAAAAAGGTAGAGACGCAGAGCTGATGGGGTAGAGTACAAGGGAAAGGTTGTTAGAAGGCTTATGGGACTTGGGAGCATTATGACTAGTACTGTGGTGAAAACGGTAAGAGTGAGTTAACGAATAGGATATGTGGACAGAACAATAGGATGAAGAAAGGAAAAATGAGAGGAGGAGAAGAAAAGACCATGCCAAATTAGTTGAGGCGAGGGCTGAGGACCAAGGTAAGGCTGATCCCTACATTGGCCCTGAGTCCCCATCTCCTAAGACTCCCATGACAACAGTGAGCAAGGGATTGGGAGGGGGGGGGGGTTCCGTAACGGACATCTGTTTACATATATTATGGGTATATCTCATGTAGTGTTACACAGATTAAGGGAACATTATTCTTTGTGTAACTGACAAATTCTTGAATAAAATAAGACAGTATGCTATACACTTCTAAATATCATTTGCTTTCCCCCAAAAAAAATGTTTATATTCAAAATTCTAGTTAATATAATGCATTTATCTTTTAATACATATGGAGGATTTTTGGAGTAAAACAGAATTTCAAAGTAAAATTTCTTTACAAAATCCCTAATTACAATCAGTACTTTTCTGCTTCTTTAACAGTTACATGCATAACTTTTTTATCTACATTCTCTTCACCCTGGAAAAATTATATATAAGTCCCAATTACTTGCTTTCTCAAGATACATTAGCAGATGTGAAAAGCTTTTAACATATGAAATATCTGTACACTGCTTCAACACAATGCTGCCTCAGTATTATACATGGAAAGACAAGATTAATTACATTTCTTTTCTCTTGCAACATGAATGACAAGAATTTTTTCAGCAGACAAATGCTATTGAGAAACTTTTACACATTTATGCACAGATTTTATGTCAAGCTTGTTATATTAGGAAAAAATACCTATCCTTTACCATCCCTGATTACTCCCCATATGTATATATATCACAAACAAAATTCATTTGTACAAGAAAAGCCATTCATGCTAAAGGAAATCGGGTACATTTTTCAGGCAATTGAAGTTATTGACACTTCAGGGAGGCTCTTAATTACTGTTCATCATAAGCCCTATGTATAAGTTTGGTCATCTTTCACTCTCTCCACTAGCTATTAGTTGGAGATGCTTTCACTGGGGAAGGGACAACAAGGTGCTCTGGTTGTTGGGGAGGTAAGCAACATTGCGATTCTTTGACAGCCTGTAAGAGAGAAAAAGCCACAGTAAATTTAAGCTATTCTAGAGGTTCGATTCGAAGTTATTAAATTCACCCAGCTCTTGCTACAAGTGAAATCAGTTGTTCTTCAGTATGTCAAGGTCTGTTTATCATATTTACTTTGCTTCTAACAATCTAACACCATCAAGTATTTGTTCTGCTTGAACTTATTGTTGTTTTCTGAAGCACAACCTATGAAGTATCATTTTAATTTTCCTTCCTCCAAACAAACAGATTAATAATTTCCTAAAGAATAACAAATGTTCTAGCATCCAATACTTCTAAATATTTTCACAGTTAAGCAACAAGAGTAAGCAGCCTCCTGCTGCTCCTCCTCACCTGTAAGCAATGTCCTCAGAGGCCTCAATCCTCCTGAGTTCCACCAAGCCTTCTCCAGCCTCACCAAAGGACTTGGCGAGTAAAGTGGCAGCTGTGGCATCACCATCGGCACTGATAATAGCAGCCTTCTTCTCTTGCTCAGCCTATAGGGGGAAATATTGAAATTAAAACATGAACCACTAGGTCATTTGTCTATTGATTTCATGAAAACTGAATATCAATCTTTTTTGACTGCTTAAAGTACAAAATTTAGCTCAGGTTACAAAAGTATCTGATTTGCCAAAAATAATACAACTTTACAAAAATCATGATAATTAAACAAAAACAGTTTTTAGTTTTAAACAAACTGGAGACATATTAAAATCAAACTATTGTTCTTTGCACATCAAAGAAATAAGATATGTTCTTGTCTTGCAACTCTATGCTTGCATCAATTGCCTATTTGAAAACTCTAGTGTCTAGAAATTCAAATACAAGTTCAAAATATATAATCTAAGAATTTTGAACTAATGCAAAAAGTCCCTAACCATGAATGGCTTTTTCTTTTTTGTTTACGAAGATTGAGGCAATAATGGGATTCACTGATTTCTAATAAAGAACAGGAATATTTTAAAATTCAGAATTCTCTTTGATTTTCTACTTAAAACATTCTCTAAACTTTGCACACACAAAATTCAGCTTAACAACTTAAAAGGTAATCAATACCAGTGATGAAATGATTTAATATTAGCCAAATTAATCTTACCTTTTCTACTAAGAACTTTGCTCTCTCAGCTTCCTGTTGGGCAACCTGCTTCAGCTCAACAGCCTGAGTGAACTCTTTCCCAAAGGTCAAATGGGTCTGAAAAACACAATTTGTTGAAGAGGGTATCGCAACATCTATTAGCTCTAACATTTCAATTCATAAACCTTAAGAGTGAAGAGGTAAGAACGCTTATGCCATGTGGGAATAAACATAAAAGAGAACTCGATGCAAAGGCAAGCATAATTACAATTGAAATGTCATCCAGGATCAATCCGAATTGTGCAGAACGTTCCGTGAGAGCTTCACTGACACTGCGAGAAACCTTTTCTCTCTGTGTGATCAGCTCTCCTGCATCAAAACGAGCCTGAAGAGGAAACAAATATCATTATCACCTGCTTTTGGCTTTATAATTAATTACAATTCACCTCTAGGAATCATTAGTCCTCAACCTCTTATCCAATGCACCTTTTATTAATTAAATATCTTCCATGTAGCATTTACTCCTCTTGTTGTCAAATCATTTTTAATATTCCAGTCATTACAAAACCAGAAATTATAGTAGATTTTATAGCTCTAGGAAGCATTTTCTATATACAAGTACATTTCTTTACTAACCACAACAGCCTTTAAAACTTCATTGGTGATGGAAGGCAACACTCTGTCTTCATAGTCAATACCAAGGGTAGTGTAGATCTTTGGAAGCTCAGAGCCACGTGGTCGGAATAGCACACGAAGGGTGATGTTCACGGTCTGTAAATCTGAAACAGAAAAAAGATGTCGGTCATTCAACCTATTAAAAAGTTTATAATATATAAGCACTTTATTTTTTAAATGTTTTTATTTGGGAAGCCATTCTATTTCAAATAATGAATTACCATCATCCTATATAACCACTTTGAAATAAATAATATGGAGGCATTCCTTAATGTCACTTAATCACTGCCACATAATCCACTTAAGCAATAAGAATGACACACACAGATACAAAATGCTGATACCATATTCAGTAAAAATGATATGGTACTTAAGTGAAGAACCAGATAACAAAATCAACAATTGCATAAAATAATAATAGTAATAAAACCCATCTTTTTGTATGTCTTTAAAACCTGGACTCTTACATCAAACTTCAGAGGAAAATTCAAGAATGAAAAAGACATAGCATAGGATGTATAGCCCAGGCTCCATTACTCAAGCCTATCCCTGGTCCCTGAACCACCTCTGGTCACCCAGACTGCTGTTCTGGGTGCATTAAAATTACCCTTCCCTACCCATGAGTCACTTATAAGACTCGTTTATTTGTAACCGAGTAACTAACAGAAAATACTCAGGGTCTCACCTTTGCTACCTGTAACCACAGGCACATTCCTTGGCCTCGTACGAGTATCAAACACAATGGGACGCTGGACCCATGGGATGAAGAAATGTGTTCCCTCACCCATTACACTTTCCTTCACGCCAGAAAAACGGTCGAAGATGACCGCACGGTGCCCTGCGTCGACTGGCGGGAAGGGAGAGATGAAGATGGTAAGAGGAAATATAGGTGTCAGATTCTTTGGTGTATTTACTAGTTCTTGGGTACTCTTTGCCAGAGTAATCGATTTCTCAATCAAAATGATATCTGAAGCATACCAGTAAAAGGTCCTCTAAGTAATTTATATAATGTCAAATTTTTTTTTTAATAACTCAATAATGATTTTGATATCAGTAATTACTATCTCCAACTACATTTATATAACATTAAACAAAATTCAGCTTTATCTTTACATTTAAAAAATAATTCAGATTGTTTATTTCATAGATTTCCTACAGTTCACAGTTAAAACAAGACATGTTATTCCAATTTGAAAACTGAATTTTATCTAAAATTAATAATAAAGTGCATAGCCTAACATTACCATGAAAAAATACTGATAAGGAGGCTGAGGATTAGCCCTTGTTAAATTATCAATATTTTAACAGTTTTGCAGGAATAACGACTGCTAATTATCTAAGAGACACCTGCTTTATTTCTAGAAATAAACTTTGTACTAATTTGTGCTCTTAGGAAGGGGATCATTTGTTTGTCCATTTAAGCTGGAGGCTTAAACTAAGACAGCCATAATCCTGTTGTATACTTTTGCCCTTTAATTTATAATTTCATTGGCAGTGCTTTCTCCAACTCCACTTAAAACTTGCTATGGTCTGTTGGATTGCCTATGTCATTACCTAACTTCGTAATGGCACAAAACCAAGTGATCACCACAGCCTCCATGGGACACAATTTAGCAAAGACAAACAGAACTCCACCACTTATACTCTCGCAAGATAAAGGAGTTTGACTTGCTTAATCACTTGATAATAAATTGCCTAGAAAGTGGGCCTAGGTCTGTCTTCCTACAATGTATGTGATGATGTTTGCTGGCCTTTCCTGGGGAGGCAACATTACATTCTCCAGAACCTTCCTAACAAATGATTCCATTCTACCTTTTAATGACTCTCAAAGAAACTTCTGAGTACTCTCCACCTCCTTGAAAGCAAATAAGTTGAGTAAGTATGTAAAAGAACTTTTTATAAATAAATGCATTATAAATCTTAAATTTATTAAATATATAAACTTTATTATTTACACGTGACAGGCATCATTACACTGAAGACATTCCTGATTTTTCTTTTAGACTAAAACTAAGTATTTACAAAATAACTTAAGGAGTATAATAACTCTCTAAATCCACGAGAACTGATCAAATCATCAATAAAGAAATTTTAAATGAAATAAAATAGCAATAACACTAATTCTATTATTATTTACCATTATACAACGCCGAGTTCACGACGCCGCCGACCACAGCCACTCCAAAACCTATCTGTCCCACTCTCGTAAACAAATTCGCCAGTTGCTGTGCCATCTCTTGTCTTTAATGGACGTTTTTCTCGTGAGTCAGTGGAATTCTGAGGAGGTTTCAGAGCGTCTAAAGAAGGAAAACGGACAGAGTCGTTACATCAGCCGAGCAGACGATCCTCCACATGAGCTCCTCCGGCTGAACTTCTGAGCCGAAGTGGGTTGAAAAATTATTTTTATTAAAGTAGTCTTCATTTAATTTACATAAAAGATATATGGTACTTTTTGTTTAAATATATATCTATAAATATGAATGTTGTATTTATTTCTGATCGTTATTTGTTTATAAACTCATATGGGTGCAATAGATTTTGGGAGGTCACATAATTAAATGTTTAATTTTTTTTTCTATTCGTTAATCCACAAATTACGAAAATCAATTAATATCATCACATTTTTTAGGTATTTTGTATAGTCAAAAAATTTATTTGAATGTTGCGTTAGTGATAGAAAAATCATTGTACAAAGGTTAATTCCACTTTTCTCCAGAAAGAGTAATGACAAATTCTAAGAATAGTTCAATATAAATATTTTTTTTTTATCTTAATTTTTTTTGTGAAGTTTATTTTACTAGAATTTAGACAAAACCCATTTCAATGTGAGCAGAAGGCGTTATTCCAACAGTAAATGTTTGTTTACATTCTCCTCGTCCCGGCAAGAAAAGGTAATTTTTCGGTAATAATTTTTTACCCGTAAAAGGGTTTGATATAAGCGTTACATTTAACAAAACAACATTTCAACATATTATGGCAATTATATTACATCACATAAACAGTTTACGTTGTTGCTTACTGATAGTAGGTATTGTGAATTACACGAAAATAGTCATT
>NC_051391.1:38564999-38569999 GCF_015228065.2 Penaeus monodon
TAAACAAAGTTCATTTTTGCATCCCACATTTTAGTTGATAATGGTGAGAAAAGTACCATTAACATTGCCAAAGAATATTTCTTGTTCATTCACACAAAAGAAAAAGTTGTGAGCTAAAATCAAAATTTTTTTCGTTTTTCTCTTTCATCTTGTTTTGCTTTTGTATATAAGAAACTTTAATTAAAACAGATGACAATTGCCTTGCAGGTTGTCCGAGAAATAGACCCACAAGAATATGGAGACTTTTTAAAAAATCGCACTTCAGTTGTGGAAGAACAGCTAAAGGAACTACAGGAGAAGAAAGAAGCAAAGATGTTAAGAAAGTAACATTTAGGCATCATCTTTGGCCTTTACGTTTGTGTACATAAACTTTGATAATGCGATGAATGCATCTTAGATTTTCATCTTTTGAAATGTAAATAATGTATTTACCTAGTATTTTCTGTTATTTGGGGTTTCCTGCTTTTACACTGTTCAATATGTGTATTTTTTGTTGGTAAAATGTTGTTGTTGTTGTTTTTTTTTGTCATCTGATATTAATTTATTGGTTTGATTAGGTTTTGATTTTTTTTTCTTTTTCTTTTCCAAATTATACAATAGTTTCACTCTTCTCCCCCAAAATATATGTGACTCTCCTTGATAAGTCAGTATTTGTTTTATTTATAACCCTTTGCTAAAAACGAAAATATAAGATAGATAATTTTTAAGCATGAAATAAATTTAAAAAATACGTAAACACATTGAAATACATTACAATTTACTTCTTCATATGTAGTTCTTTCTTTTGGACACTGATCACAAACATAATGTACAGTATTTAAAGAAAGAAAGCCATGATTGCTTCCTGTGCCTTGTTCAAAATTTACTTTGCATTTTCCATGTGAAGTGTCAGCCTTCAAATGTTGTTTAGTTAGGAAGAAGTGAGTCTTTTTCCATTCTCAAATTTTCTCTTCTCTGTATCTTCTAATTTTTCACCTCCCTCAATGACTTAACTATTTCTCTATACTTTTTCCTGTTTCTCTTCTACCTTTTGTCTCTTTCTCCTGTCACTAGAGTATCCTACATAGTAATCACTGCTCTCTTGGGCCAAGCCTGCAAATTACAGTCAGATCAGGGTACATAATAAAAGAAAAATGACTTTGATGGTATATAATATTTATACACAATTCTGGAATTCATAATGCCAAGATTTCGGATTTTATCACCCTATCATACAGATTTGGAGTTGTACATGAAAATGCTGAATGAATTTCATGCCTGGGAAAGATTTATAAAACACTACAAACAAACTAGAAGCTAGAATATGTAGTGTTACACTTCCATAGAAATGTTAAGACAAAAAGTTTGATATACATAAAAAAGTAATTGAAAACAAGATGAGCCAGTGGGGAAAGGATGATCATGATGATGCAGTAACTTATCAATTAATTATAATAAGAGAAGTGCTGAGACATGCTGTTACTCCAATACTTACAAATACTGATACATTTATTTCCATTTTATTTTATTGTTAGAATTAGGCAAGGAGGAGACAAATTTTCATGAGTCAAATTAACAGTTAAGAATATTGAAATAAAGTAAGAACTGTGTTAAGGAACAGAAAAGTTAATACTCCCTGATTATATGTAATTCTTAGCAGAAAAGATACCAGTCCTACAATATTGTAAATAATTTTTTTGTCTAAGCCTGAATTTTACTCTCAACACCAGTACCAATACTAAAAGCAATGGCTAATACTGCCCATATGACAAATGATACTCCCAGCACAGCTCTAATTATAATGCACAACTTTACTGCTTGCAATGATGAAAACTGAAGCAAAAATAGATGAAGTGAAATGAATACAATTCAAAATGCCACATATTGGTGCAACTTGTGGATGCCAACATTAACCCAATGGCAATGGGTACATGTATCATTCACTGTGGTCTTGTTTTATTAGTTTCGTTCACACATACATGGCTTCTAAAGTATTGTCACCAAGGAGTCAATTACTAGGCCTAAACAATCTCTCCAATTTAATCCATTCCTTGAGGTAATTGTGATTTTTTTCTATTACTATTATTATCATTATTTACATTACTGTTATTTTTACTATTATCATAACTATATTTTAAAAATGAGAACAATAATAACAAATAAACATTCCCTTCTGAAAATTCAAGGAATGGAATAGTTGATGAGGTCAAGTAAGTGTCACTCTAGTGAATAAAGGTTTCTGGAACCATTCATGTGTTAACAAAATTAATAAGCAGAAACCAGAAGGCACCCTGCATGTATACATGCACTCCCAGTTTGAATGGGTTAATATGAAGCTCACATTACATAAATTAACACATTGGACCATTTGCCCTAACAGGATCCATGTGTCTTAAGTGCACTGAAAGCTCATACAAAAGTTCAAAAGTAAAAAAAAAAAAATTAAATAAATAAATAAATAAATGCAAAATACTGTTATTTAGCACATTTGTCTTGATCATATATCCCCCCCCCCAATCCTTTGCTCATTGTTGTCATGGTGGGGGAGGGGGGAGCTTAGGAGACGGAGACTGGCCCATTGTAGGGGATCACCCCTTGCTTGGACCTCAGCCCTCACCTCAACTAATTTTACATGGGCCTTCTCCCCCTTTTCTTTTCTTTCTCTTCTCAATCCCCTTCTTCTGTCCCCTTATCTTAATTGTTAACTAATTTTTACCATTTTCACCATAATACTTTACCATAGTGCTACATGACCTTTAATGTCTAGCACATTTATTTGTTATAACCATTAACCACTGATCATATATTTCTCATTTGTCTTGGTAACTGTTAAGTGCTTATTATAAACAGCCTACAATAATAAATAATAAATAAATAATATGTACAATATACAATGCTACGCAAAAGTGTCAACATTCAAATGGATGATTTTTTAGTTTCTTGTAACATAGAAAAAAATTTTAAAGGTATCAAAATTACATATATATCTGTAAACTTTCTCATTAAGCTTGGTACCTATTTCTCTAATTATCATTTTGTGTGCAATATTAAAACAGTGTTTCACAGCTACATACTCCCAATATAATGAGAGCAAGTTAGAAATTGGAGCTCAGTTATCTGACTGCATGTTATTCTTGCCTTGATTTCCATTTCTTTATCCTAAGAGACCACCAGAAAAGTCAGGTTCTTTCCTAATTTACTCTGAATTACTGTGTGCAATTCTTAATGACAGGTAATCAGTTGATTAATGGAAATAATTTACAGTTTCAGTTGCTAATAATTCATATACCACGAGAACCATGACTCAGATGTTTCTTCATTATCTTGGACTGAATCATTACTCTCTGGCATCCATGTATTTAAAATGGAAATTTCTGTTGTATATAAATCATAATTTTCATAACCTGAAGTATGGTCATAAAGCTCTGGAGCAGTTGTTGTTTGAACAACACTTACTTCATGATTTTCAGGAGCGGATGCAATCCACTCCTGATTTTCTGATCTTCGGCTGGTAAAAACATCAGATTTTGTTATCTGCTCAGTTTTTGGACTTTGCATAGCTTCAGTCAGTATCTCAATGCTAAGGTCTCTATCATTTTCATCTCTGTTTCTCTTCCTTTTATTCTTCCTTACTCTCTTTCGGTTACCATTTCTTGTATTGTTCTTCATTGCCGAAGAAATTTCAATTGATATTTCATGGAGAAACTCCTCTATGGATTGTATATCAGCATTTGCCTGCTCTTCATCAAGGGAGGTATTAATGGATTCAAGTTGGTCCTGGGAGTCTACAGACTCTTGCAACTCCCTCTCAGGATGCAATGTAGTCAATACTATTTTTTGAAATCTGAGGGAACGGTCTTCTTCTTTTTCACTGCTCTGAGGCTTTTTTTGTGCTGACTGGCTTTGGAAGAGAGGTGAAGACATATCTGTTCTTGTAGGAGGGAAAGAATTCATACCTTGCATCATTGGATTGAAAAATGACATGGGTTGTAATATGACTGGGGTATATTGCATAGCAGATATTGCAGACAGGAAGCCAGGGTGCACTGGCATCCCATTATTGGAATAATAGTTTTCAGTTTCTTCTTTCTTGCTGCTATCTTCATTGCTATTTTCATCACGTACTCGTACCGTGTAGTTCTGTCCAGAGTCTATTTCTGCTTCCTCAGAATTTACTGTTAGTTCCTCAGAGTTTGTATTAGAACTTAATTTTGATTCCAATTCTCCAGAATTTATGTTAATTTCTGAACTTTTTTTTGCTTCTATTTCTTCAGACTTTCTTTTTATTTCCTCAGAGCTTACTTTTGAATCTTCATATTTAGTTTTTTCTTTGGAGTTGTCTTTCATTGTTGTAGAGTTTGCCTCGACTTCTTTTGATTTAAATTCATCAGAATTTATTAGAAGCTCCTCAGAATATATTGTTACATTTGCAAACTCTCCAGAATTTCCTTGAAACTCTTTTTGTGAACCAGTTTCATATGCTGTACTTGTATGTTGCTGCCGCTGTTGATCACTGGCATTTTTACTGTCTGGAAAAAGAACTCTCTCGAAATTTATTGTTTGATTTACATCATATGAAGATCCAAGAAATTCTTCTGCAGAATCTACATATTCATAACTGCCCATTCTGTCCTGCATTCTGTTTTTGTCATTTTTCTGTGACCTGTGCCTGTTTGCTGTCATCAAAGTTTTTGGATCTGTACCATCATCCAAGATGGCATAGACTGATGACTGATCCCTATTAAGAAGAGGTGGCATATTGATGTTCATGTGCACCTGTCCATTTGGTCCAGGCCTTATATTGTAGTACTCCAGAAGTGCCTGTCGATTTGGTGGTAAAGAATCGTAGTCCAGAGAATGATGGCTTGAAACTGGGTATGAAGCATACAATTTAGAAGGAGCGCTGTTTGTAGAAGTACTTGGGTATGAATCATATGGTCCAACAGGACCTTTGTTTGGAGTCCTGTGTGGGTATGAAGCATGAGGTCCACCAGGAGCTCTGTTGGCTGTGTTACCTCTGT
>NC_051391.1:38574999-38577499 GCF_015228065.2 Penaeus monodon
CCTCTATTTCTCCCTACCTCCTCCATCTGCTTCCCCCTTTCTCTGTCCTTCCCCCCTATCTCCTTCCCTCTCTCATTCCGTCCATCGCTCCCTACCTTAATCCCTCGCTCCGCTCCTCCCTCCTCCCTTTCTTCCCTCCCTCCTCCCAACCCCTCCGTCCCTCAAGTGCCAAAACAGCCTCTCACTTACCATCTCTGGCGGGAAGGAATACTCTCTCCACATTATCTGCTTCTCAAGGTCGCCCTCGAGCCACCAGGGAGATGTCCAGCTGAGTGCCACTCGGTTCATGGTGCCGGCCTCGAATGCCTGGGGGTAGTCAATCGTCTCGGTTACAAATTACGCGTTTTAGGAATATGTTTATAACTATACATAGAGACACATGATACACATGCGTGCACACGTATGCATGCGCAGTCACGCAAACTCATGCGCACACACAGAAACAGAAACAGAAACACGCACATACATACACACACACACACACTCACTCACTCACGCACTCACTCACTCACTCACCCACTCTAACACTCACACTCACTCTCACTCTCTCTCTCTCACTCTCTCACTCCCACTCTCATTCCCACTCTCACTCTCACTCTTTCTTTCTTTTTTTCTTTTTTTCTTTCTTTCTCTTACTCACTCTCTCTCTCTCTCTCTCTCTCTCTCTCTCTCTCTCTCTCTCTCTCTCTCTCTCTCTCTTCCTCTCTCTCTCTCTCTTCCTCTCTCTCTCTCTCTTCCTCTCTCTCTCTCTCTTCCTCTCTCTCTCTCTCTCTCTCTCTCTCTCTCCTCTCTCTCTACCCTCTCTCTCTCTCTCTCTCTCTCTCTACTCCTCTCTTTCTCTCTCTTCTCTCTCTCTCTCTTTCTCTCCATTTTTCTCTCTCTCTGTCTTCTCTTTCTTTCTCTTTTTCTCTTTCTTCCTTTTTCTCTCTCTTTCTTTCCTTTTTTTCTCTCTCTCTCTCTCTCTCTCTCTCTCTCTCTCTACCCTCTCTCTCTCTACTCTCTTCTCTCTCTCTCTCTCTCCTCTCTCTCTCTCTCTCTCTACTCTCTCTCTCTACTCTCTCTCTCTACTCTCTCTCTCTCTCTACTCTACTCTCCCTCTCTCTCTCTCCTCTCCTCTTCTCTCTCTTCCTCTCTCCTCCTCTCTCTCCTCTTTTAAAACCCTCTCTCTCTCTCTCTTCTACCCTCTCTCTCTCTCTCTCCTCTTTTCCTCTTCTACCCTCCCCCTTTTTAAAACCTCCCCTCTCCTCTCTCCTCTCTCTCCCCTCTCTCTCTCTCTCTCTCTCTCTCCTCTCTCTCTCTAAAAACCTCTCTCTCTCTCTCTACCTCTTTTCCCTCTCTCTCCTCTACCTCTCTCTCTCTCCTGTTCTCTCTCTCTCTCTCTCCTCCTCTCCCCTTCCTCTCCCTCCCTCTCTCTCTCCCCTCTCTTTTCTCCCCTCCTCTTTTCCCTTTAACCAAATCCTTCTCTCTCTCCTTCTCTTTTTCCTCTCCCCTTAAAAACCTCTCTCTCTCTTTTCTCTCTACCTCTCTCTTCTCTTCTCTCTCCTCTTTTTCTCTCTCCTCTCTCTCCTCTCTCTCCTCTCTCTCTCTCCCCTCTCTCTCTTCTCTCTCCTCTCTCTCTCTCTCTCTCTCTCTCTCCTCTCTCTCTCTCTCTCTCTCTCTCTCTCTCTCTCTCTCTCTCTCTCTCTCTCTCTCTCTCTCTCTCTCTCTCTCTCTCTCTCTCTCTCTCTCTCTCTCTCTCTCTCTCTCTCCTCTCTCTCTCTCTACCTCTCTCTCTCTCTCTCACTCTCTTTCTCTTACTTTCTTTCTTTCTTTCTCTCTCTCTTTCTTTCTTTCTTTTTTCTTTCGTTCTTTCTTTATCTTTCTCTCTTACTTTTTTTCTCTTTCTTTCTCTTATTCTTTCTCTCTTTCTTTCCTTTTTTTTCTCTCTTTCTTTCTTTCTTTCTTTTTTCTTTCTTTCTTTCTTTCTCTCATTCTTTCTTACTTTTTCTTTCTTTCTTTCTTTCTCTCTCTTGCTTTCTTTCCTCTTTCTTTGACTCACTCACTCTCACTCTTGCTCTCTCTCTCTCTCTCTCTCTCTCTCTCTCTCTCTCTCTCTCTCTCTCTCGCTCTCTCTCTCGCTCTCTCTCTCTCTCTCTCTCTCTCTCTCTCTCTCTCTCTCTCTCTCTCTCTCTCTCTCTCTCCCTCTCCCTCCCTCTCTCTCACCGAGAAGGCGCCCGTGAGCTCCCTGGGCAGCGGCGGGATGAAGGAGGTGAGGTGGCGCTCCTTGAGCACGGCGAGCGGCAGCGCCACCACCAGGTAGTCGGCCAGGAAGGAGGAGCCGTCGGCGGTGACCACCAGGGCGCCCCCTCCGTCAGGCTGGTCCCAGAACACCTGGCACACGGGCGCGTTCGGCCGGATCTGGTGCTGAGCGATCGCTCCCTTCGGGAATAAAGAGGTTAGTGCGCCGTCAGGGGGTGGCCTTGCAAGGGGACGGAGGGGAAGGAAGGAGGGGGGAAGGGAT
>NC_051391.1:38584999-38587499 GCF_015228065.2 Penaeus monodon
GTCATGCTTATTATGATGCTTACCATTATCATTGTAAGTTTGATAATTCCAAGCAATATCATAATTATCCAGAGTAATTCAGTTATTCCCATACTCATTATAATAATGACAATAATTATAGTCATCAGCACGTGACTACTTTCGAAACTTATTATAACTGTTACAATAACCGCTACATTGTTCCCATCATTTCAAAATAATCACAATGACCACTAATGCTTCCGAGACGAACTCAACCACAAGACTAACTACTTAATGTGCTATGCAACCATAATCCACCTCATTATTAACACGTAAGACGCGAACTTACCATGTGTGAAAATTACTCTGAAGCATATCGCACGGGTGAGCAAGTGTCTTCTCTGCAACGGAATACAAAGAAAAATTAAATATCCATTGTATATGTGTGTGTGTAAGAAGTTCTTTGCTGAAGTGAGTTATGGAAAAAATATATATAATCAAAAGTTATCATGATATGAATACTGTACCGCTTTCCTTCGCTCAAATACATGAAGGATTAACTTTATCCCACTCACACCCTAATAACTTCCCAGCGTAACAATAAAAAAAGAGTCCAGAAAAAAAGTAAAATATCTAAGAATAAAGAGAATAACGAATAGGAATGACGCGTGAGAATGAAAAGAAAAACTCTTTTAAAAATAAGAAATAAAAAAAGAAATAGATAAAGAAATAAAATATCAAGATAAAACTGAATATAAAAATAAAACGAATAAAAAAAAAACGAAAAATTAAAAGAACGACATACTTTAATTAGCAAAAATGCGAAAAGAAGCGAGAATAAACGAGGTAAAGAATTAACGAGAAAAACAATAAAAAGACGGCATATCAGAAGAGAAAAAAAAAACTACTGAATACAGATAAAACCAAAAATAACGATAAATCAAAGCTGACTAAAGACCGATAAAACTAAATCTAGAGAGATTGATAAAAAGACCCATTAATCCAATTAAGAAAAAAATAATAACCGCAAATCAAACAGCCTTTAACTGATATAAAAATAATAATCATAAAAAAAAAAATACAGGAAAAAAGAAATGTTACAAAAGATAAACGAAAAGGGACGATAAACTAAAATTAAGAAAGAGAAAAGAAAAGAAAGAAAAAAAAAAGAATAAAACCAAAAAGAACGATGAATCAAAATCTAGAAAAACGGACAGAGAGAAAGTCAGGAGAAGCAGAGACAGGCAGCCGAGCAGATCAAAATGCCAATAAAGGAGGAAGACCGACACCACGGAACAAGCGACCCAAAACCGATCCGAAAAGGACTCACCAACAATCATGGTCTTGCTGGGTTTCTCCGAGTTGTTTGCCGTCACGTAGGAGAGCAGGTACTCCCACAGACTCTTGGAGGAAATGCCAGCTTGGTCCTCTTCGCTCCTTCCCTCAAAACTCGATTTCTTTCTCAATTCTAGAGGAGAAATAGAAATATGAAATGAGGCGCGCGTGCAGGACCCACTTGTTAGAACTCGGTTTGGAAGAGGTGTGTGCGATAGGGGGAGGGGGAGGAGCAAATTGATGGGGCGATTTTAGAACTGTGTAACTCCGATCTAGGTGTGATAAATCATGTGTCTCTAATATAAAATCAGATGTGCATTACGTAGATGTTTTCTACAAAAAAAAAAAAAAAATAACCAAGGCATTTTGAAACGAAACTTTTCATGAATGAAATGTGTGGAACCATTTGCATAATGCACTCTGGATATATGATTTGGATTAGAGCGAACAAATCAACTGAATTTTTAGAATGGGACTTGATGTGTAATTTGGTATAAAGTACAATTAAAACAACTACAATGTATATGCACTTATGTTTTATGGAAAACAATACGTTTCATTATGCCCACATACCCACCTCTGAAATACCCTTCAAGACGCTTCAGGTTCGCCTCCACCTTCTCCGGGTCGAACTGTTCGATTTCGTCCGCCTCCCTCTCCAACGCCATTATTCTCTCGCCTATCGTCTGGGTATTTATTGTTTCTTCTGCCTTGTCTTCTTCTTTCACGTCGTCTTTTTCATCTTCAATGGACAAGTCAAAGCCCTCTTCCAGAGACTGTTCTCCGTCTGTGCTGAGCTTGTTATTGTCATTCTCGCTGTTTCCCTTTTCTTGCGTGGTTATCCAGTCCACTGCGTCGCTGTCCTCTATTTCTCCCCCGCCTGCCATGTCTGGCTCCGTTGTTACTTCCGTTTCCAATTCTCTGTCCATTACTTCCCCACCGTTTGACTCTTCCTCAGTCCATCCACTTTCCATCAGTGCATAAGCGTTTCCATCTTTCAGGAAAAACTTTTGATAACCCTCTCCATGGTCATACGTTTCTGCCATACTTGCTTCTGTTCGCTGTCCTTCTTCCTCTTCTCTTCGCCTACCGCTCGCGAAAGACGAAACGATATTCTCATCCATATTATTGGCTTCTTCCACTCTCTCTCGAATACTGTTTCTAATCTCCTCCTCGTCGATCTCCAAGACACGATGGCTGAAGT
>NC_051391.1:38602499-38614999 GCF_015228065.2 Penaeus monodon
GGGTGGAGAGAAGAAAGGGATAGAGAGAGAGAGAGGGAGAGAGAGAGAGAGAGAGGGATAGAGAGAGAGGGGGGATAAAGAGAGAGAGAGAGAGGAGAGAGAGAGAGAGAGAGAGAGAGGTAGAGAGAGAGGATAAGAGAGAGGAGAGGAGAGAGAGAGGGGAGGGATAAAGAGAGAAGGAGAGGAGAGAGAGAGAGAGAGAGAGGGAGGATAGAGAAGAGAAAGAGAGAGAGAGAGAGGGGATAAAGAGAGAGGGGGATAAAGAGAGAGGGGGAGGGATAGAGAGAGAGAGAGGGAGGAATATATATAGAGAGAGGGAGGGAAAGAGAGGGAGAGAGAGAGAGAGAGAGGAGAGAGAGAGAGAGAGAGAGAGAGAGAGAGAGAGAGAGAGATAAAAGGTAGAGAAACAGAGACCTAGAAATGGAGGAGAGGCAGACAGACAGACAGACAGACAGAGAGACAGACAGACAGACAGACAGACAGAATAAACAGAAGAAGAGAGACAGGGGAGAGGGGAAACAGTCCGACCTCACGACCACAAAATTCCAGTCAACCTAAATTTCAGGGAGACGGTCGGTTGGAAGATTCAAGGCGCTGGTTTCTTCGGCCTTTGGGTAAATCGGTTAGCGGAAACTTCATTATTTACTGCTCTGGACTTTTGTGATCAAGAATTGTTTGAAAGTTATATAAAACAAACACTAATACGTATGCGTGCTTGTGTGAAATTCTAGGATAGATGTGTATGCACACACGCACACTCACACGCACACGCACACACACACGCACACGCACCCATACGCACACACGCACACGCACGCGCGCACACACACACACACACACACACACACACACACTCACACAAACACACACATACACATACACACACACACATGCACATACATGTGTGTATGTATGTATATATGTATATGTATATATATATAATATACATGAATACACACACACACACACACACACACACACACACACACACACACACACACACACACACACACACACACAAATATATATATATATATATATATATATATATATATATATATATATATATATATATATATATATATATACATTCATTATTAGCATTACAGTAAATTTAAAACATTATAGTTTAACCTTAGCCTAACGCATTCCCCTCACTAACGTGTTTGGAAACTGCACATCTACTTAATATTAATATTGTTTCCTTTACACGCCAAGGAGATCAAATTCCATGAAGGGATCATTGGTTTAATAAATTTGGGGACTCGTGTTGTAAATTTGACACATCCTTTACAGCATTCAATTTTATTCCATTTCAGATTTCGAAAAAGAGTCGACCTAACGTTAATAGTGAAATATGAGTAGATAGATAAAATCAGATCTACACAAATAAAACGAATAAATGAAATATGGATATCAAACGGTTCCAAAAAATAGATGAACGGATAAAACTAATAATAATGACATCATTAACACGTAATCTTGCTGACAGTAAAATGAATAATGAATAATAAAAGCAATATGAATAATGATAATAATAAAACCGATAACAACGATAATAAAATCAATAAAACATATTACGAAAATTTATTTTTTAAAAATTCAAAATTCGAAGCAACGGTCGGCGACGCGTCTCTTTTTGGCGCCAAAGTCAGTCTCGTTCCGTCGGCCGCCGCGACAAGACGCTTTTTTTCGACTTCCGTGAAACGCCGAAAAGCCTTGCCAAATAAAAGGGAAAGAAAAAATCAGTGGTCTTCTCTTTGTGAATTAGATGGAGGTAAATGCATTTCTTGTTTTTTTTTTTAATGGGTTGAAGAAGGAGTCGCAGGGAAATTGTGATTTTTTTTTTATTTTTTTTAACCGGTAGCTTCTGGAACCAACGATGATTTTCCGATTTTTCTTTTTTTTTTTCTTATCATTCATTGGCAGCGATGGTTGAAGTCAATTTAATGTTGGATAAAGCTTGCCCAGACTGAATGAAAACCGACTGATTTTCGTTTCGTTTCCGTGAAGTCGGATGAATTTCGTGTCGGTGTCGGTCAGGTTAGCGGCCGGGCGGATTCCTCAGGGCCTCGTGCCCGGGAGCGCCCTGGGCCTCCGGGCAGAAGGGCGGCGGGCATGGGGCACGGGCAGGGCAGGGCAGGGCGTCTCGTGCCCGGGAGCGCCCTGGGCCTCCTCGGGCATGAGGGCGGTGGCCGGGCGGGCACGGGCAGGGCGGGGTCGGGCAAGGGAGGCGGAACGAGGCGATTTCTTCCGAATGGTTGGCGGTGCCTTCTCAGGGACGGAACCTTTTTCTTTCTTGAAGAAAAAGCACCGCGAGTTTCTCACAGCGGAAGATGAGTGCTTGTATGACAGTAACTGACTGTCACTCAGCGCATCGAAAAGTAGTCTCGTGCGAGCCGAATCTAACCTCACCGTTAGGTTAGGTTCGGCTCCCGCGCGCCGAGAGCTCTCCTTCCAAGGCGAAGCCGTAACGCACTCGCCGTGTCCCTCCAGCAGGCCATGACGAGCGGGACGCGCTTCCTCCTGGCGGCGGCGACGCTGCTGGCGACGCTTCCCCCGGGCGACGGCCAGGCCAGAGCCGGGCGCCGGCGACGGCTGGCTTTTCCCCCTGTCGCCGCTCCACGCCTGGGAGGATTCCGACGACGCGTCGACGTCGACGAGCGGCTGGGAGACGAGCGGCGTCCTGTCCAGCGCCCCCGACGCCGAGAGCAGCGACCTCGAGAGCAGCGACCTCGAGGGCCGCTCGGGGACCGGGTTCGCCGAGCACTACGACCAGGACCTCGACGCGCCCCCGGACGACAGCGCCCTCTATGCCGACGACGACGCGGGCCAAGGCTACTGCTTCCCGGACGAGGCCGGGCCGCACGCGGGGCTCGCCACCATGACGCCCTACAGCTGGGCGCGCGCGCACAACCTGTCCGCCGCGAAGGTCACTCCGGAAGGTGAGTCTCGTCGCTTCCTTCAGTCTGCCCTTCCGATCTGTCTCCGTCTAGGCCGCTTATTCTCGCTCCCCTTGCCTCTCCACTGTTTTGTCTATCTCACTATTTCTTTCTCCCTCTTTCTGCCCCCCCCTCTCTCTCTATCTATCTATCTATATGTATATATATATATATATATATATATATATATATATATATATATATATATATACATATATAATATATTTGTGTATGTTTATACTGCGCACACACACTAACACTAACACAACCACACACACTAGTACTAACGCACACACACACTAACACTAACGCACACACACACTAACACTAACGCACACACACACTAACACTAACGCACACACACACACTAACACTAACGCACACACACACTAACACTAACGCACACACACACTAACACTAACGCACACACACTAACACTAACACTAACGCACACACACACACTAACACACACACTAACACTAACGCAAACACACACTAACACACACACACTAACCACTAACTCACACACACACTAACACTAACGCACACACACTCACACTAACACTAACGCACACACACACTAACACTAACGCAAACACACACTAACACTAACGCATACACACTCACACTAACACTAACGCACACACACTAACACTAACACTAACGCACACAACACTAACGCAAACACACACTAACACTAAAGCACACACACACTAACACTAACGCACACACACACTAACACACCTACATGTGGCCGCGTGTCTGTTCTACTTCAGCATAATCCCATCTTAACTCTGAACCCCAGGGTGCCGCCCTGTCCAGCTGTGGCACCTGATCCGCCACGGCAGCCGCAGTATGCACAGGATGGACTTCATGAAGATGGAGACCCAGCTGCCCATCCTCAAGAGGAAAATTCTAGCGGCTCACTCTTTAGGCAGCGGTAGGGAGTTCTTTTTACAAAATGTGAATGGAATTAACCAATACAGGAGTGAAATAATGCGATAATAAAAAAATGCGAACGATTAAAGTGGAATATTTTTATTCAGTGCGCCTCATTTTGTTCATTCGACTATCTTTCCTTACGAAACGCTCTAGTGTTACTGTCTTGGTTGTGATTATGTTGATTCCTGTAGTTTCTCGGAGAAATTATCATTAAGAACGTTAGTCAATGTTTCTCTTTTTGATAGAACAGGTCTATATTGATTCTGCCTCCCCCCTTCTCTCTCTCTCTCTCTCTCTCTCTCTCTCTCTCTCTCTCTCTCTCTCTCTCTCTCTCTCTCTCTCTCTCTCTCTCTCTCTGTCAGTCAGTCATAAACTCAGTACCTCTATCTCACTCGCTCTTCCTTTGTACGCATATATGACTATGCTGCTTCTTCATGGCAGGCGAACTGTGCACCCAGGACCTGGCCCTGATCCGCGGCTGGAAACTCAAAGACATGGACAAGGGCAAGGCAGGCACGCTCACCCCGGAAGGGAGAGCCGAGGTGGAGGGCATCGCGTCCAGGTTCAAGGCTGCGTTCCCCGACCTGGTCTACAAGCGGTACAGCATCTCAAAAACTGCCGCGGAGAACGTTCGACAACAACCTGGCGAAGGAACCAAGGTTGGTCTTTCTATCTTTCTCTCTGTCTCTATATCTCTCGCCGTAGGTTGGCAATTGCCTTGTACCTTGATAGACACATACACATATATATGTATATAATGTACATGTATATGTACGCACTGTACATGTAAATGTAGACAGACAAATGGTATTTTTTCTAATTTTAAAGGGGGGGGGGTGTTAACTGTGCTCTGAAGTACACGGCTTCACATGTGACAAGGATCCCAGAGAAATAATGTATGAAAATATTGTTATAAATAAGTTATCTCACAATTTGGTAAACAGTATATTGATACTATTTAAAAATATATTGGATATTTTTATCCTGTGTCGTTCCCATTCTGTCTGTCGATGTAACTGGCTGCCTGCCCTCTTCTCCAGGTTGCCTTTGCGCCTTCCCGCCAGACCTACGAAAGCGCCGTGAGCTACCTCGAGGCTCTGTACGGCCGCCAGTGGGGTCACGTCGGCCTCCCCGTGAGAGGCTCTCAAAGCTTGCAGGTAAACCATATAACTCTTCATTTATCTATAACCGTGACTATTGGAGACTGTGATTATGAGCTTTTTTGGGTGGACATATGTAAGCTAGTTGACATAAACAGTTGAGCTTTTAGAAATAAATAAATGAACAAAAAGTAAGGTCTGATTAATGATTGCATGTCACTCCCATGTCTTCTCATCGCCCCTGCCTATATGATTTACGTTTATTCGACCTTGCAGTACTACGACTACTGCAAGAATTACATCAACAAAGTGGTGGCTCTGAAAAAGAAGAGCAAACCCTTTCATATCTTCACCAAAGGGAAGTCTATGGAAGCCGTCATGGACAGGGTCTCCAGACGAACTGGTGTTACCGTCAACTTAAGTAAGTATTGTGTGTTTGTGTGCGTGTTAATACCTTGATGATATTGTGGATAGTCACATATTAAAGTAATGTATCATTCTTTTCCTGCAACCAATAAGTTTTTAGTTTTTTTTTTTTTTTCGTATACATTTCATAATTCCACAAATAAACTTCGTATAGAGTTCCGTGTCTGTTTAAATGACTTCCTTTAGTATTTCCTCACACCTCCAATGTTTCTCCTCAGCCAAACTCCGCACCATGTACAACGCCTGTCGGTACCAGAAGGCATGGGCTCCGCAGGATCCGTCCCCGTGGTGCGTCGTCTTCACCCCAAGCGATCTTCAGGTGACCTGACCATGATCAACATTATTTCACTAATTGCAATTTCTTTATTTTCTGTGCATCTAATAACATCCCCCCCCCTCTCTCTCTCTCTCTCTCTCCCTGTGTGTACACACATACAAATATGCATATATATATATATATATATATATATATATAGATATATATATGTATATATGATATAGATATATATATAATAATTTAGTAATAATATATATAATATATATATATATATATATATATATATATATATATATATATATATATATATATATATATATATATATATATATATATATATATATCTTTCTCGCTCCAAGGCTCTCTCACTCTCTTGCTCCTCTCTCTCTCTTACATGTACATATATATAGATAGATAGAAAAAGCCAAACTGATTGTTTGCTTTTAGGTTCTGGAATACTGGGAAGACCTTCGGATACACCACGACCACGGTTACGCTCACTCAATTAACTACAAGCAGGCCTGTATTTTTGGCAACGATATCTTCCTCCATTTCCGGTAACGTACTGAATTTGTCTTTTTCGAAAATAAATGTATATTGTATTTTTGGGTCCTGTGTAACGCAAATCCCAAACGAACCAAATTTTAATTAGCTAACGATCTGAATATTTCCAGAAACCGGATTGAATCTGGGGTCACTAATACCGACTCTACAACGTACTTCGTGAATATGGAAGCATTTGTGCCGGTGAGTAATATATGCTTTCATGCTCTGGAAACATGCGAACAAGGGTGAAAGTGATCGTTTATTCTTTTAATACCGGACAGGTAATTGATCTTTCATTTGTTCCCTTCGCAGTTCATGGCACTGTTGGGTTTATTCAAGGACCCCGAGCCACTCACGAGTGAAGTTGCTAACCCGGATCGTGTGTGGAAAACGTCCAAGTTCGCTGGGTATGGAAGTAACCTAGGGTTCCTCCTCTCGACTTGTGGAAACGACAGGTAAGGATGTATTTAATATATCTTATGATAACGCTTTTCTTTGTGGTAAGTCAGTAATTGGATTCTCCTATTTTATGTTTGCTTCATTAATGTGATGCATATAAGTATTGAGATCTTTTCTCTATCTTTTTTCAGTGCCAGTTGGTGGATAACCGCCATTCTCAACGAAGAGAAGATCAAGTTGCCAGGCTGCGAAACTAGCTTGGGTTGCCCCTGGGAGAGGTTTGTAAGCGAGTACGATTTCCTTGAAGACTGTGACTTCACTCGCCTCTGTGGACGTTATTCAGGCAAGTGCTTTATCTTTACATTCACATAAAATACATTTTGGTAGTTTGTGAAATGGTTCATATATTTTTGAGACTCGGCAGTTAAGACTTAATGACGTCTCTATTTCCTTCCAGATAAACTGTGGCGGTCGCAGCACTGGCGTTTATCCTACATCATGCACAACTGGATGTAAGGGGACCGGTTAGGCCGTGCGAAGAAAGCTGTTTTCTTTTTCAACATTTCATTGAATAATGGATATTGGAGGATTTGTTTTAGTTCATGCAGTTATTACTAACTAGAGGGAGGCTCTGATTTCTTTCACTTTTTGTGAAGCTCAGTGTTAGAGGTTCATTGTTAATTCCAAGATTTATTTTCTTTTATGTGTAGTTGAATGACAAAGGTGAACCGTTAATTTCAAGATGTAATGTGAAAAAGGTATAAGGAATACATATGTGCCAATATTCACCCTGTGTTTTTCTTATGGTATTTCCTTGCATATGTTTCTTAAATCATATATTTACTTTACCAACTTCTTTTCTACCTCTCTCGATCTCTGGACTAGTCTCTTCTTGTGGCGACTTGGAAGGCAAAGAAGCCTTTCCCTCACTCTACACTCTTTTAGATTAATATTTTTATCTATTTTTCATTATTTTGATTCTATACAAGTAAGAACAAGAGAGAAAATCTACCATTGAAGAATACGAAAATCAATCACAATTCCCCAAAATAAGTCAGGTTATTGCCTTTTCGCATATGGAATGCAGAATCTATTGAAGTTATTCTGTTACTACCCTAATGCCATTTTGATGGCAACACTTATTGACATTATTTTGTCAATTGCAATTATTATGCACATATTACACGGGCATACATCCACATTCAAATTGATATAAATATACACATGTATGTATATACATATAAATGTGTATATATAAATATATATATATATATATATATATATATATATATATATATATATATATATATATATATATATATATATTATATATATATATATATATATCGTGTATGTAATATATAGTGTACTATAGCATATGTATATATATATAATATATATATATATATATATATATGTGTGTGTGTGTGTGTATATAATATAATCCAGCTATATCTATATATTACTATATTCTACATATCTAACTTTACATGTTTATCACATACGTAACTTCACACGTACAAATGCATTTACTCATGATCATTGCTTTAAACTGAATGACCATCTCTTCTTGCCACGCTAGACATTCCAATGTTGTGTTGCCTATCCCCTTCAGCAGGAGCTATGTATTGTCGTAACACTACCTCTCATCGCCACCGATTGTCACATGCTAAACACGTGATTTATTTCCCTCTTTAGACCAGTGTAGGGGATGACAGGCAGACTCCCTGCGGGGAGCCAAGGAGCAACAGCTCGCTCCTAGGCGCAGCCACACTCCATCATTACTATACAATAAAAGAGTCGAGACACCATTGGTTGTATACCTTACGCCCAAAGTTCGCCACCTGCCATACTCTTGTAGTGCCCATCATTCAGGCCCCTACAATTGGTGGCAGCGGCGGGGCAAGGTCATGGCGCGATAGGTCCGCAGGATGATCCTGCATGGTCGCGGCACCATGGATGAATCCGCATGGAGAGGAACTCGTCTTGGTGTAGGGATATTTTTGGTGGTCCGCGTCCTTGGTGATACGTGGTCTAGCTGGGGTCCTAAAATCTGCATAGCGTTGGCGGCAACAGATGAGACAGGTGTTGAGGTGTCAGCAGCAGGTGCTGAGAGTGGCGTGACTTGCCGTGTCAGCAGCTAGGCGGACAGCGTCGGTTATCCGGCCTTGGGGACACCTCAGCAAGAAGACTGGTTCACTATGACAGAATTGCGTGTTTGGCACGGTGTGCTGTTGATGCGGAGCAGGAACTTCGGAGGCGTTGTATGATTTCAGTATCGTCGTGTATATATATATAGATATAGATATATATATATATATATATATATATATATATATATATATATATATATATATATATATATATATTATTTGTATTGGGCTTCGGGCCGCAGCTCAACCTCTTCTCCCCTTTTCCTTTTCCTGTCTTCTAAAATTCCTTCCCTGTTCAATGCCTACGATGTGAGAGCCATGTTGAAAAGTTGAAAGGCTGACTTTGTGCCAGTCATGAACGGCCTAGTTGTCTGGCTCTTACCCTTCAAGGGGAACCTGAGGGTTGAACCATTTCTCTCCCCAACATACTTCAGGCTTACCATGGCCAGTAATGATTAAATTTGTGCCCTAGATTAGGGACAGTGAGGCTTGCCCCTTTATCCCTGATCCCAGACTCTTCTCTGACCACGACTCTGAACACTACTACTACTACCCCCTCCTCAATGCCTGCTGTCCGCAGTGTTATTTCACTCAACACCACTCCTTCCTCCACAAGGCCCCGTCCTTCTACTACCCCAACCTCTACAAATCTTTTGAGTAGATCTAGCCATTTTCAAAACCCTTCCTTCCAACAATGCCTCCAAAAGCATTTTACCCCCCCCCCCCGCAATCGCTCCTGCCTGGTCACAATTACATATGAATCCCAAGCTAAAGCATTATCTACTCTGACTGACTGGCAAACCCATTCCTGCTCAGTCTCATCCCCCTCATCACTTGTACCGGAACCGTCTTCATCTCTCACAAGGACTAGTCAGACTGTGAAGTTATTCGTCTGCCTCATTGACTAATATTCAGTATTAGTTGTGCTACACCATTTCCCCTAGAGGCCGCTGTAAGTCCATCAATGTTGCCAAGATTGCTCTCGGTAGACGTGACTTTCCCAATGAAGTTTAAATCGGCGGAGTCTCTCCCTCCGACTATATCAACCTCCCCACGTTGGTGTTAGAATTGTTGGCGACTCGGCCACCCTGTCCAACATTGCTGCTCCACAGCTTGATGTACTCTATGTGCTCAACCTGTCATGATCGATCAAGACTCTGGTCATCAGCACGTGAATCATGGCCCACACAATGTGCATGGATCAAATTTGGCATCACCAGACAGGAAGCACGCAAACGAGGCCTTTCTTTTACTTTACTCGAACTGCCTCCCCCCCCAAGATGTTTCTACATTCCCAACAGTATCTTCCTCATCTCACCTCACCTCTCCCAGTCATGTTTTGCCATTCTAAATCCAGTCATTCCAATCTCTACTTCCCCGGTACCTACCCCTCCTCCTCCTCACTCGACTCGTCACATATGACAAACTAAAATTTCCAGCCCATCTGCAACCGCATCCTCCCGTGCATTAGCCCCTTCCTCCATTCCTCAAACGCATATCCTCTCATCTCCTCCTCCTAAAAATAACTTCCGTTTCCCTAACCAAATACATTTCAGAAACTCTCGAGAACAGTCAAGATTATCTAATCATGATAGCATGCATACACCTCATCCTCCCCCTATCTCTTTGTTCCCACTCCCTCCACACTCAAAGTGACATCCATCCTATTTCTACCTCATGTTCGCCCTACCTTTCAACGGTGCCATATGATCTTTGATGTCTAGCACATTTATTTCGTTTTGCAAAATTTGCCCATTGACCTCATATTTCTTGGTAAGAAATTACCAAGATAAGTGTCTTGTGGGCTTCATATATGATTTTTAGATCGGAAATTCGGTGAATATGACACTGGTACTACTTATTTATGATAGTTTTTCAACAAGAAAGATTTCTACAAGGCAGTCCTTACCCTGAGCGCAAATGTAGCAAATAGATTAAAATCGTTATTCCTCTTAAAAACCTCTGGTTGCAAGTGACTTCAAGATGCAGCTAAAAAATCATTTTCTAGGTTAATTAATCGCCTTGAATGCAGCTTGATCAGCTACACGATTAGAATGCGGCTTAATTCTTTAAATGAAATATAACTAATTACATAATACCTAGACACCTAAAATAGTAGACATTATAAAATACTGACGTGCCCCATGCCGGCCACGCAACGACTCATAGTATGCACATGTAAATATTGCTAAGATCTCTTATTTCAACTTATCTGAAACATCAAGAAACAGCATGTTCAAAAAAGTGAAGTCATATTTCCGAAAAGAGGTAATCATCAGGGACCGCAAAATGTGTAATGAATAATGATACGGAATATCTAAGTGCATTTGATAATGTATTATCCAGCTGATTTAGTACTATATTATAACAAAAAATACTGACAAACATTCGAACATAAAAGTATAATTGGTCATGAGTCTCTTTAATGTATAGATATGTGTTTATGTATGTGTACGTGCATGTACTCATGTGTTAGATATCTACAGACTTAAACTATTGTTTGTTTCCACAGATACATAGATACGATAGTTAAATGCGTACAAGTATGTTCGGTAGTGCATCTGTACTTATTCACAAAAAGTTTTTTTGTTATGTAACGTATCTTTATTATGAGAAATAAAAGGCGCTGTCATTTGAGATCCCGCTACAAACAAATACGCTCGGTCATTGTGCGCATATCGATGCTCGTTTGTTTTTCACGGTGCAAACCCTAAAAATATTTCCATTCATTTCCCTTGGAAATTTTTAGCCAATATTCTGTTGGAATTATTGCTTTATGTGTGAGTATCTGTAGACAGATGGACAGATTAGGAGATAGATAGATAGACACACACTCACTCACACACACACACACACACACACACACACACACACACACACACACACACACACACACACACACACACACACACACACACACACACACACACACAAACACACACACACACACACTCGCACTCGCACTCGCACTCACTCACACACACACACAAACACACACACACACATATATATATATATATATATATATATATATATATATATATATATATATATATATATATATATATATATATACACATGTGTGTGTGTGTGTGTGTGTGTGTGTGTGTGTGTGTGTGTGTGTGTGTGTGTGTGTGTGTGTGTGTGTGTGTGTCTTTGATGAAGCTACTATCTAAAGAAAGGAACTTCACACACAACGCACACACAGCTACATATTGTAACATTAGACATAAACAGCAAACTGTTACACACGCATTCTAGATCACTCACAGGCACATCAAAGAGCAGAAAATACTCAGTACTGTGGTATTAACCACGCTGAAATTGTATTAAAACTAGAATGCTCTCCATGAATTTTACTTACAAAAAAAATCACCTAGAGACAGAATCAGGCTACTTTCCTGACACACAAAACTGACATCACGTTACCAGGTCAAGTTATCGACACCAGTAACCTACTCTGAACGTACCTGACCTCAATTTATTTATTTATTTTTTTTCCCTATTTTTTCACCCAAAAAGTTTTTGTTGAGTTCTGAGACTGCACCTTTCTTGTTTTTTTTGGGGGGGTGGGGCGTGTGCAAAGATGATAAGAAATATATTGATTTTTTTGTTCAGTCCCCGTTGTTAGAATTGTTGCGACTCACTCATTGCTGCTCCACAGCTTGATGTACTCTATGTGCTCAACCTGTCATGATCGATCAAAGTACTCTGG
>NC_051391.1:38639999-38649999 GCF_015228065.2 Penaeus monodon
TTGTTTTCGTAGATTACCTGCTTTGCGTTTCCTCTTAAATGTTTGTTTGAACACTAGTTGAGAAGTGGTCAAGGAACGGCTGTAGACAGCCAAAGATCATGTACTGACCTTCTCTAGCTTCCCTTAACATTATCTATGTACAGCATATTCCCTAGACTGTAGTTTCATGCCCTTCCCTTTCTTCGTCTACAGTAATGCAGTAATTCTCAGTATTTCCTACCCTCATAACGTGATGTAAGTTGTCATTTTCCCCTTTAGTCTTAATCAAGATGAAATATGTATCGGACAGCCCCTTCACACACACACACACACACACAACACACCACATACTCTCTCTCTCTCTCTCTCTCTCTCTCTCTCTCTCTCTCTCTCTCTCTCTCTCTCTCTCTCTCTCTCATCTCACTCACTCACTCTCTCTCTCTCTCTCTCTCTTTCTCTCTCTTGTTACTTGTTACCACTGCTGTCCACCAATTTGTCAGGGGTTTGGTTGACTTAAACTCGCGGTCTGGTTGCAGTGTTTATTGATGGTGAAGGAGGTTGGTAGCGTAGTGTGAAGATCCTAAGTAGCCGGCTTGTGCTTAAGGTGACCAGGTAGCGCTTAGGCCCGGAAGGACAGGGGCCGCGTCCGTTCGAAACCGTAACTCGAAGTAGAGTTTGTACCGGTCTTGGTGACGGCCAGAGGTCATGAGAGGAGTGGGTTTGGCTTAGGTCAATGCCATGGGCACGCCGCTCTCGTTAGACACTCCTCCTGTTGGAGGCGAGACACTGAATTCGTTTGACCAATCTAAGACCGCTCGGCACACGCACCCACCCGTCGTCCTCGACGGGGCAGCAACTTGGACTTGCTATGCTCAGGCAGGGGACAACGATGAGTGAGTAAAAGCTGCAGTCTCTTCTCCAGAGTCACTGAATGACTGGCGTAGAGCGAGTGTGTCGCCGTTGTGGCGGTGCTGGACCCATACGGTTTCCTCCTGTTCGCATTCTGCGTCGTGCTCCTGTCGTCGGGCGGTGCTCGGTGTGTGTACTAGCAGTCCCTTCTCGCGTAGCTGCTCCGACATTTTCTGAAACAAGTACACCCAGAGCAGAGGTAAGCAGAGAGACAGGAGGGCGATTAGGTGGGGGGGGGGATAATAGGGGCCGTATGTAAGACTAATATTCAAGATTTTGATAATGAATTTTAATTTTTTTATAATCTTTTTCTTTAATAATTCAACTGCCAAGAGATATACAGAGGACCATGCTTAGGGAGACACTTGCAATAGTCCGCAAGGACTTGTTTGAGTTGCAATTGTCTCAGGATAGATATAGGTGAAATTCTACAAGAGATAAGCATTGTGCATAACTATAAGGAAGGAAAAGTTGTTGCGTCCGCAAAGACCATGTTGAAAGACAAACTTCCTTAGAGAAAAGAAAAATGCAACAGGTCAACAGTGTACTGTTATACTAAATGCGTATCGTTTTTCTGGTTTCATAGAGTTTGTCTATCACGGACACCATCAGAAAATCGAGGCAAAGCGATAATGAGAATCGGAAATGCAGTCCTCATATTCATTCGAGAGCGACTCATTACATCTTTTATGCTTGCTCACGGTAACATACGACACGATAAAACATAATGCAAGGCAAGAATACAAGACTGGCGCAAGTCGATTGCTACTCTGAAACTATACGCATGAAATCCTTGTGCAATTACCGTGGTTTATGCAGGGAGAGATGATGTGTGAATGTGGCTGCATGAGTCAGGTGAGTGATGAATAGACGAGGGGACATAAGCGAGGGTGGAAAAATATTAGTGTGCAAGGGAAATAGATACCGATCTGACTGCACGAAAAGAATATTTATAGTGCGGCAATATAGTTACTACTATACTGTAATTGCAACATTAAATCAACTACTATGCGAAATCATAGAAATGATATTGCTTTCAGTATGTGAAATTAATGAAATGGTGACAAGTCTGTCACGGAACAGACAAAACTTGCTGAACAACCATGGTGCAAGCATATCGGGTCAGCTTGGGACAGCTGATCGGCCGATTAGACAACCATCGTGGTTGCAAATTATATTAGACATAAAAGTTCCCGGAGGAAAAGCGGTCAGAACCCCACCATATTTTCAGGTTGAAGAGAGTACTACCGGGACGATCACATACGCAAACTGTGTATCCCATCCCGTTGGGAAATGCCAGAGCTAAGCTTGCGTAGAGTCTTAAAACATTGGGCGCATCACATCACGATAAGAGTGCGCCTAGGCACGTGTAAAGGACAACATTCGACTTAATACTAATTACTTGTCCAGAACCCAACGTGGGGTCGTCACCAAGGACCAATTAATAATGATGAAATGATGTCCGTGATATAGAATAATTAATGAAGGAAAGGCTGTGAAAATCGGTCAGTATATTAACGGTTGTCATGAGAGGAAAGAAAGAAAATCGTTAGGATGACCGAGGCAATTTCACATGAATCGATGAATTATGATTATGGGTGGAGACAGATGGCAATCAGAGTTGACCACTTTGCCTGAGTGAGGTCAAGTCATGTTCATATCCGATTATTCTACTATAACAAAATTAAATGTGTGAAAAAGAAACACGTTGTCATCGGATAATTAAATAATCTAAATACTGATATATCAAATAATGAAAGTGCTATGTTAAGTATCACAGGAATAATTTAAGAAATATAACTGAATATATATATATATATATATATATATATATATATATATATATATATATATATATATATATATATATGTAATATCAATATAAATGAATTGTACCATAATAAATACAGAAAAATAAAAATATGTCGATTACAAAAAACAACGGTAGTGAAAATGAACCCTGTCAAAAGCTAAAGTAACGTTTTCGCCTTAACGTAAATTCTTATTTTGAATTATCAAGATCCTAAAATCTATTTAAAAGGATAAATAATGAAAAAATAAAATAAACCCGAGAAATATATGAAAACAATAGAGTTTGTCATTTCACACTTAGGTCAAAAGAAGGAAGATGTTCTCACTTGACCTGATGTACTAAATATTAACTAAACCAAAATTAAAATAAAATGTGTATAACATCTGTACACATAAAGCATATTCACGAATTTTACAATATGAAAATACTACTTAGCAAAAAACACATTATTTGCTTAAAGATATACAAGTAAAAGAAAAAGAAATGTCAAATGTTCGAGATTTAATACCAAGACAACGTATCGGATAGTTGACTCTGGGATTCAGGTCAGGAAGACAGGTCACACGCGGTCAAAATTCGGTCGTGAAAGGCATGTGTAAAGTCAGATGAGAATCACACTTACAAAAGATAACTCACTTATATAAATTCATCTGTTTAACTGAAATCAACTTTTAAACAAATATCACGGCACTAGAATATTGAAACGCTAGTGACCTTAACAGATAGAGAGGGAGGTGAAAATGTGGAAGGAGGGGGTCTAAGGAGAGGGAGAGGGTCGGAACAAGGATAGGTGGGGAGGTCTGGAGAAAGTAAGAAAAAATCGTTCGTTGTAGATATATTCTAAGTACTTTAAAAATCATCCCACTAATGCATAGGTAACCCGAGTTGAAATAAATACGCTGAATAAACTTAGACAAAATCTACGCTCATAAAATCATCAGTTCACGCCTTGTGTGTCCACGCGGGCATAGAGCATTTAAAAAAGAATATATTAAGAAAAATGCATGCATGAATATACCCACATAATGAAAGATTAAGTAATAAACTGCGAATCTATGCTATAGTTTAGCATAACTGAGTTAGATAGAAAAGAACACGACTTAGAAAATTACTCTCGCAAATTAAATAAAAATAATCTACCATGACGAGGAAATTCGAAAAAAACATGGTAGATAATAGAGAAAAAAACACTAGCACAGACACTTGTTAAGATATAATAATAAAAAAAACACTGCACTTGTTGAAAACATAACGACATGCACACATGGGAAAAACAAAGAAAGGAAAAGAATTGCCCATGGCGTACTTACAGTTTGTTTTTGGAGGCGGTGTCCGAGCTGGATGTTCTTGTTGGAGGCATCGTTCGTGTCGCAAGCTTGAAAGAAGCGACATCCGCCGCTGTCACCAATTGTCAGGCTCTTGATATCAATGTTGTCCACCAATTTGTCAGGGGTTTGGTTGACTGAAACTCGTGGTCTGGTTGCAGTGTTTATTGATGGTGAAGGAGGTTGGTAGCGTAGTGTGAAGATACTTGTGCTTAAGTAGACCCAGGTAGTAGTTTGGCCTGGAACGGTATGAGCCCTGGAGGGTGGCCCCCGGGATTAGGCCGCGTCCAAGCGAAACCGTAACTCGAAGTAGAGTGTTTGTGCGGGTCAAGGTGACGGTCAGAGGTCATGAGAGATGTGGGCGTGGCTTAGGTCAATACGGCAGCGATGCCATGGGCACGCCGCCCTCTTTGGACACCCCTGCTAGTTGGAGGGCATGACACACATGACACACACACACAACACACACACCACACACACACATCTCACTACCCCATCTCTCTCTCTCTCTCTCTCTCTCTCTCTCTCTCTCTCTCTCTCTCTCTCTCTCTCTCTCTCTCTCTCTCTCTCTCTCTCTCTCTTTCCTCTCTCTCTCTCTCTCTCTCTCTCTCTCCTCTCTTCTCTCTCTCCTCTCTCTTCTCCCCTCTCTCCTCTCCTCTCTCTCTCTCTTCTCCATCACACACCTACCACACCCTACATCACACACACACACAATCTTCTCTCTCTCTCCTCCTTCTCTCTCTCTCTCTCTCTCTCTCTCTCCTCTCTCTCTCTCTCTCTCTCTCTCTCTCTCTCTCTCTCTCTCTCTCTCTCTCTCTCTCTCTCTCTCTCTATCTATCTATCTATCTATCTCTATCTCTCTCACACATACACACACACTATAGCATATACATAAGTCTATTTCTGTTACCAGTGGACCACGTGGGTCCAAGTCCCAAATAGGAACCATTCACTCAGCGAGGGCGTAGATGACAATGTTATCTGATCTCGCTTGACCCTTCAGTTCGTGTCCAACGCGCGGTGTGGTAAGGTCGGCCTAGCCTCCCCCTCAGGGCAGGATGACCTGATCGCGACCCGCGCTCACCGCTATTACTCTAAGCCAAGTCGTAGCGTCGTCGTAGCGTGTTTTCACCCCTTTACATGTGTTTTGAGTCTCTGTCAGCCACTGTAGTAGACTTTTACAATCTGGTGGCAGGTCGGGCGCTGCGTCCTTCTGGCTCGCAGCACAAACGCAAACCTTCGAAGAAAAAACACTTGACCGCTTTGCAAGACATGTCTAAGAAAAAAAAAACACATAAGTACACGTTTGGGCCTTCCTCCCTTCCCCCTTTTCTTATTTCTTTTCCCTTCCTTCCCCAATAAATGTGTTAAGCATTGTTTTTTTGGGGTAAAAAAGTGCTAAATGACAGCAAATGGCACATTCCCACACTATTCTCTTGACCTCAGATCGCATTTCCATGTGATCGAGCATGTGGTCAATAAACATGAATATCGTTCATTAGTTAAGTAGTTAATAATTTCTCTCGTTATTAGAGATTTATGTTGTTTCATCTACAACAAATTTTATGAGTTCGTGATTTTATCTTATCACAAATATCATTTCATTTTATCTCATTCCTCCCCTCGCCCAGACTTGACCGCGCTTTCTCTTTCGCTTGTGGTCGGTGGGTTATGGTCTTGACCTGACCTCACCTTTTCCTTTTTCCAGTCAGGCCAGGGGATTAACCGTAGCATCGTAACAAATGCTTAGTGGTAACACGTTCTATCGGCGTTAGAACGGAGCGTGTAACGCAGTTTTATTAAAATTTATCATATTGAATATAGTGTAGGATCTCCCCCATAGCATAGTGCACAGGATTGCCGATATTACCCCGGGGTTGCGTAAACACCTAATAGATCTGCGCTCCGACGTTCGAAAAGTAGGTACAGGTAAAACCGAAGTTATTCGTTCGATCGGCAACTTTGAGTCAGTGTGACCCGCGGTTACGTCCGTTAATTAATGTAGGACTAGGGTTTAAGCTAGAATAATTATTCGCTTTTTAATCACACCTTTCTCTCCCTCTTGAAGTCGCTAGCATGTTTTGGGTAATTCCCAAGCGATCATGTGATTCGTAAATATCTGTTAGGAATGTCGCAAGCGCCCATCACAGATACGCAGAAAAGAGTAGGTTATTTATAGATTTTCCTGGCTCGATTCGCTTCAGTCAATGTACGGCATTTTGGGTATAGGATCCCCCATCGATGAAGTCTAACATGCATAGCTAGACATGTATCTCGGCAGTTCAGATTTTCTGACCCTGAGAAGATTTACTTCCTAAAAAGCTTGCGAATATTTTTTCATGTCACCTTTCATTCATGCGTACATTCTGTTGGATATCATTAAATGTTGAAGTCAATGTGGTAGTTAGAATAATATTATATAGCTAGCATTGCTAATTTACCTCAGTTTTGTTATAGTGAACGTTAATATTCATGTTTGTGATTTATTCTCTCATTCACACTAATTGTCACTCACACACTCATACACACACACACTCACCTCACTCATCCACGCAGGACAAAAGACACTGAAACCTTTTCATTGATAGGGTTGGTTGCTGTCTTAGTGCTGGCATAAAGATTTATGATGTATCTCTTTAGCCCGCAATTTTGTCAGTCGTGATGAGTGACTCGTACATGATGTACAATTTACATTTATTTCTTCTCTGTGTGACGACAATTGGTTCAAGTAAATCCTTGCGGATTGCCCTTGTCCTTGCCCTCTCTTATTACTCTCATATCTATCAGAGACGTTTGGTAGTTCAAGCTAGGTCCATGCGGATCGCTACTGACGTCTCCCTCTCCTATTTTTCTTTATCTTTGTGAAAATAAAACACAAATTGAAAAAAAAAGACGAAAATAAATTAAAAACCAAAATTAATAACTGCAAATTTATATAAATAACCGGCTGGTGGTACTTAATACCCCCTCTTCTCTGTTGCCTTTTCTTTTTCTCTTGCTATCTGGCCCTTACGTGTATGATCTGGTTCCCCAACTATATATTGCAGTCGGACCAACGATAGCCGCCACGGCACCGAAGGAGGATCTTGCTGCAGAACCGGTCACCTTAGGATGCTGTGGGAAGGATGTCATCGCAAGATCACCATAGGCCTACGGATCAGGATGTTCGTCAGAGCAGGTGTTAAGCTGTCCCATGATGTAGTGGACGGGCGCTGCCTGCCGAGAAGCCCGTAGATCCAGTGAAGAACCAGGAACTCACCCGCGCAGGTACCGGTCATCCCAGGATGCTGTGGATGGATGATGCCTGGCAGACGCCCACAGATCCAGTCAACTCCAGGAGCTCGTTAGCACAGGTTTCAGCCGCCCCGAGATGCTGCCCCTGCCCAACGCCCGTATATCCAGATGAAGATTATGAGGACGCAAGAAGGACCTGGACGAGATCTGTGAGGACGTGTGGACGAGGACGATGCTGAGTTAGGCCTGGGCGAGGACTACAAGGAAGCTAGACGAATCCGAAGTCTAGGAGGACCTTGCGAGACTTTCAAGGACGTGTGGACATCGAGGACAGACAGATTACACCGAGGACCTGGAGAATGAGGATGACAGGGATGAGCAGCCACGAAGATGCACCAGGACAACGTATGCGAGATCGAGATAATCAGCCAAATTAGGTCACCCTTGAGGCAAATCAAAGGCGCCTCGAAGGCGAGCAATATAGCATATACATAAGTCTATTTCTTTTACCAGTGGACCACGTGGCTGTTTACCACGTGGATCCAAGTCCCAAATAGGAACCATTCACTCAGCGAGGGTGTAGATGACAATGAATGTTATCTGATCTCGCTTGACACGGTAAGGTCGGGCTAGCCCTCCACCTCCAGGCTGGCTGACCTAACCCGTGACCCAGCATACCGCTATTACCCATATATATATATATATAGACACCGTCTCGTGTGTTCCCATACTGTGTCAACTCTTATTAATAAAGAATCACGCCGTTAACAAGTATAACTACCATAATCTTTTTCACACACACACACGCACACACACACACAAACACACACACACACACACACACACACACACACACACACACACACACACACACACACACACACACACACACACTCACTCACTCACAGTCACACTTACACTCACACTCAAACTCACATTCATTCACTCACTCAATCACTCATATTGATTAACCTCCAGATATTTTTACCCCGGGGTGTTAATTTACTCTTTGATTAGTAATAGGAGAGGGGAGGCGGACCAATAAGAACCACCATAATCGTCTGCGACTCCATTGCATTACAATATCGAATGAAACAGAGGCAAATGATTTAAAAGATAATTGTGTTAAGAGCGAAAAAGTCCTTGGAACCATCATAAAGAATCAGCTTTAAATGTATGACAGTTATTAACTTCAAGGGGACAGTGCTCATACTTTACAACATTTATATCACTATTAGACATAATGTAGGGAGATGCGATTTCCATAAGAATAATTACACAATGTACACTTATCAGATTCATCGAATACTAATAATGCATCGAAGAACATCATGAGTTATAAATATTTATGTTTAATGGCAAAACACATTTCAATTTTAATGAACAGGTTATCATTCAAGCATACTTAGACGGGATGCAACCTTCCTTTTTTTTATAAAGTTTACCCTTTATAATAATTCTTCGTTTTCTGTTATGAACTATGAAGAATACCGGGTAAACTCTTGTATAACATTGTTTTTTATAATTATTAACAGCGATGATGATGCAGACTAGGGGAAATAGACAGCAAGATAATAAACAGGTCACCCAGGTCATTGTGATTTCAAAGCTGTGATCTAGCCATAGAATTAGAAGACGTTCTCTCTCTCTCTCTCTCTCTCTCTCTCTCTCTCTCTCTCTCTCTCTCTCTCTCTCTCTCTCTCTCTCTCTCTCTCTCTCTCTCTCTCTCTCTCTCTCTTCTCTCTCTCTCTCTCTCTCTCTCTCTCTCTCTCTCTCTCTCTCTCTCTCTCTCTCTCTCTCTCTCTCTCTCTCTCTCTCTCTCTCTCTCTGTAACTCTCTCACGTGTTTTCTTTTAATTTCATGTTTGTTTGTCTGCTTTCTAGAGCATATATTCTGGTAATGAAATCTGCGGCTGGGCCCAGCAGTGGTGGACACAGGGTCATTCCGAAACTGGTGGCCCTGGAGCGCCGTATGCCACTATCCCCAAGTGGGTTTGTGCTGTAAAAACCTATATCTATATATTCATAGATGTTCTTATGATAGGTTCCTCGTCCCCGTTTTGAATTTCTCGTAGTTACAGAACTGGTTACTGATCAGCGACGTGTGTCAGTGGTTAACGCAGCCGTCGAGATCAGTCAGCCAAAGATATCCCTATTTATTCCGTCTAAATAAGGTCATAAAGATCTGCCTAGAATCTTGAGCTGCTGAATTTCATTGGGTGGGCAATGGATAATACTGTCTGTTGCATCAGAATTTTCATAATAAAGGAGTAAAATCTATTTATTTTCTGCACCATATGGTAAAACAGTAAAAAAAATGTGTAGATATTTGAAAAAAGCATTTGCCATATTTAGGTTCAAAATTACCTTGGCAATGTTTTCAATTCGACTTAAGGCGTTCCTCCATGATAATGCTAAACGGCAATATATACAAGATATTATTAATCAAATCATCTTTCTGGTAGGCGTGGTGGTGGTTCTGGTGGGTTCCGGGTCCTCGTGGCCGCTGTGGTCCCCGCCTGACTCGTGGTCGCCCAAGGCGGTCGTGCTGGTGGTCGTCTGGAGGACATGCCGGGCGCAGGACCTCCTCCAGACGCCCCTCCTCGAGTCCACCACCTCCGTGGCCGTCCTGTGCCCCTCCTTCCTCTCGGCTGACCCCCAGCGGCCCGTGTTCCGCGTCGCCACGTGGCTGCCCTACGCGGCCGCCGGAAGGCTCCTCCGGCTGGGCGACTGGGACCCCG
>NC_051391.1:38659999-38662499 GCF_015228065.2 Penaeus monodon
CCCCTTCCACATGTTTATACTCTGCCCCTTTCCCTCACTATATTGTGTGTTCTGTTGTCGAGCGACATAATTTTAAATTATGATAATCTCTGTCTCATTTCCGTATTTCTGGAATTCTGTGTTTTACTTATAGTATGTAATATGCATAATTTGTTCTTTTATGTACGTGTATATAAATTAATAAATGTATAGACACATAACCAGGTATGTGTGTGTGTGAGTGCAAGTTACAAATGCATTGGGCACCGTAGACAAAAATAGAAGTAATAACTTAGCGAACAGAAAGATATAATCATGCAATAATCACAAAAGCGCAAGCTATAAAGTGCGAACTTTATAGCAAGCATTTTTCTTACCTTTATATCATTATCATTCAAACTCAATCAATAATGACGTCGATTCATTGACATCAATTACATCTGACACATATTCGAACAATTTTAAAACAATTATAGATTTTCATGTGAAGTGAATCGAAAATATAATTCAGGAATGAATTCGAGAGACAAGAGGGGGGGGGAGAGTGAAATGTGAGAGAGAAAAGAATAAAGACCGAAAAAATGGAGATATATATATAACATTATCACAATATGGCTCTTCATGCCATTGGCTTTAACGTCAGTTGCATAAATAATTAAGGATAATCAAGAAATTTCCATTTACAATAAAAAAAGTAGAAATGCTCATTTTGTTGGTGTGAAAATTGATCTTAGATAATGGAAGCTGTTCGATTTAGACTGGTTTCAATTTTGGTAAAGGTGTAAATGTAGCGGGATGAAAAATCACTATAAAAACACTTTTTTGAATCCAAGAAATGTACGGTATAATACTATTTACGTGTTATAAGTACCATTAGTACCCTTGTTACTTTTTAAAGGTAAATGACTGAATAAAAGGCCAGTGAATTTAGTTCACTCTAATGTTGAATTGAAATCATACATGTTTTCCATACATCCGGTAAGTTCACAAACAATATACAAATTTCCTCCAAAATTCTTCCTTCTTAAATCCTTTCTCTTGAAATAAATGAAAATGTAGGACTAAACACATAAGTGATGCATTTCTGGTCTGAAAGGACGATGAAAATAAAAGCTGCATTCATCTGCTGAGTTTTCTACATCCATTGTTCATTCATGTAGAGAGCATACCAGTGGCGACTCTGCGTCAGCAGACCTGGGGAGAGAAACAAAGGCAACGAGTCAATCCACGTTTTTTTGTTTTTTTTTTATTCTAGTAAAAATAAAATTATGTCAGTAAAATAAATCATATGATCTGGCATTCATAAGACGATATTTACTTACTCGAAAAGCTTCCACAAAGCTCATCGAAGTTGCAGTCACTTAGGTAGTCGTAGTATTGACTGAAATTATTCCAAGGACAACCCAGGCTGCTGTCACATCCCGGTAGTTGAACTGGTTTCTCGTTGAGGAGAGCGCTCACCCAAAAGCTGCACGGAACAAGAGGAGATTTAGGTCAAGGGAGATTCAGGGACGGGGAAAGTTCTGGCCGAGGGAGATTCGGGGACAGGGAATAATGGCCAAGGCAGATTTAGGAACGGGGAAATTCTGGGTGAGGGACGTTCAGGCCCGGGGAAAATATGGCCAAAGTGTAAGATCAGAAAATTCAGGACGGAAAAATGGCCAAGGGAGATTTAGGGACGGGGAAAATTCTAGGCGAGAGAGATTCGGGAACAGGGAAAAGTGTCAAGGGAGCTTCGGGGACACGGAAAAATTCAAAACAAGATATTCAGGCCAAAGGAGTAGGGCCTTGTGTTCACAAGGAATATTCAGAGCCAGTAAATTTCACGCAAAGAATTCAAGACCTAAGACTTTTAAGGCAAGTGAGATTCGGGACCTAGAAAAATTAACAACAGCAATTATGGTGATAATAACAATAATAATAACAATGATGATAATAAGAATAATAATCATAATAATGTGAACAATAATAATAACAATAAAACAATAATCTAAAACAAAAACAAGCAAAAGCACAGTCCAGGTTTACTAGTTTTATTACCTGTCATCAGCACACAAAGAGAGCAAGATGGCCAAGTTGCTGCCGAAACCAGCAAACTGGGATGTTTTCCACAAGCGGGACGAGGGGATGTAAAACTCAGTTATGGGCTCCTCATCATTGAACAGCCCCAGTAAGGTAATGAACTGCAATGTGAAATAGAACCAAACTGTGTAACTTAGCTTTACCGTTTAGTATTCTTTCTTTGATGAGCATAGTGTTATAATCAGTCTATCAATGTGGTAGTTTTTATGATAAGAATAATCTAGATACATCTTTGATATACCAATAAGACATATGAATATTTGTTTCGTTCATCTGATGTGTAAAGAACAATATCTTAAAGAAGGTTCACACACACAGTAAAAATAAACTTACCGTTACCAAAGCCTCCGGATTGACGAAATACGAGGCGGCGTAGAGTTCCGTACTGCCGTTTTCCACTCGATTTCTGAAAACGATGAGTCTTGTCTTATGAAAACGA
>NC_051391.1:38664999-38672499 GCF_015228065.2 Penaeus monodon
TATTATTATTTATTATATTATATATATATTATGTATATGTAATATATTTGTTTTATTTATGTAAGTTATGTTTTTGTATTGTGTATATTAATATCTAATATTATTTTAATAATATTATATATATATATATATATATATATATAGATATATATATATATTATATATTAAAACATAATAATATATTAACACACCCCAATATATTTATTATATATAATATTATATATTTTATATGATATAATATATGTATATATATTATATATATAACATAACCCTATACTATATCATAACAAGATATTATATTATATCACCTATCAATATGTAGACGTAGCTTCAATTTTTTATTATATGTATTTATATCTATATTGGCCTATATTATTATTGTTATATATTTATTTATTATCTTATGTATTTTATTATGTTATATCCATTGTATACTTATATACTATATGTCTATTCGATATATAATTCTATATTATATATTTATATTATTTTATGGATATAATTCATACAAACACAACAATCAACAATACATATATTATATATATTATATATATATATATATATATATATATATATATATATATATATATATATATTATATATATATATATATTATAATATATATATATATATATATATTATATATAATATATATATATAATATTATATATATATAGTATATATATATAGTTATATATATTATATATAATTAATTATATATATTATATATATAATATTATATATATATATATATTATATTATACATTATATGTATATATATTAATATTATTATATATTATATGTATATATATTATATGTATATATATTATATGTATATATATATATATATATAATATATATATATATATATATTATATAATATCATATATTACGTACTACTCTCTCTCTCTCTCTCACTCTCTCTCTCTCTTCTCTCTCATCTCTCTCTCTACTCATATCATTATATATATATATATTATATATATATATTATATATATATTATATTGTATATATATATATATATATATATATATATATATATATAAATATATATATATTAATAGATAAACAGGCAGACAAATACATAAGCAGATATATACACTGCCTTAATAATGACTCTTACATTATCTTCATTGCTGTAAATAAGAAAGAAAATAGATGAAAATAAGAGAGAAAAAAACAGTTTTCAGTGTTACCTGCAGATCCCTCGATGGTATTGAGCCTACGGGGACGAACCGCGCGAAGGGGCCGTACATGCTAGAAACATAGGCGACGGCGCTCTGCTGGTTCTGGCGGCCGGTACCGAAGGCAATCTGCAAGCGTTAGAGCAGTTTATGTTTAAGGCGTGTGAGAGACTGAGGCAGGATGATATTTACACATGTAGAAATGTGTTTGCGTAAATGCACTCTTTCTCATGATTGCAGTGTTAACATTTCCATGCTTATGTTATAGATAAAAATTTATATTCACAATACATTTGATATACGCATTTTCGGGCATCTGAACACCTTTGAAAGACATACTCTCAAATTTTGTGGGTTCATCCCGTCTCTGAATTTTCTCAGTAAGGTTGTGTTTTCATGTATAAGTAAGTGTTCCCAAATTTCAATTTATTTAGATTTTATACGCATGCATACACACACTCACACACGCAATTACTCACTCACTCACATACACACAAATACACGCGCATTTACTCGCCCACACAAATATTCTCTCTCTCTCTCTCTTTGACCCTCACATGCAAATACAAACCAACACCTTCAAAACGTAAATATAGAACCACTACCTTATTACCAGCTCCGGGATGTAGCTTAGCTGAGAATTTTTTTTCAAGAAGACCTGGGAAAACGGACTTGAACCGGTCAGCTAAACCGGCAATTTCTTCCATACCTTCCACAGAAAGAGTACCTGTCTTGCTCATCATCTTAGACACTTTCCAGAGCCTAATTAATTTCAGGTCTTTGTCACAGAGATTCCCTGCAAGATGCAAGGGTTATTTATTTTGTCTACGGTCGATGATGGAGATGATGATAGTGCAAGTGGTGATGCGGATGGTATTGGTTGTGGGTTGCTAGTGATTTTAATAGTGAGGATGGTCATGGCGTTGACAATGATGGTGATATTGACGGCGATAATGTTGATAAGATCAATACTGAAGTTGATGATAATGATAAAGATAATGGTAACAATAAAATACTAATATCAATCAGAAAGACAAAAACAGCAACCATAAACAACGATAATGATAACATCAAAGTACTACGTCACCTACCCTTCCAATGCGCGCGAGCTCGGAAGATCTTTCTCCTAAGAAATGGCAACTCATCTTCAAACTTTATGTAGTCGTTCCTGTGAGCACCGTGGCTTCCGTGGCGAATCAGGTGCCATATCTGCACTGGCTTACATCCTGGGGAGAATTGAGAGAGGTCATCGTAGACGGAAAAACTAAATGGCAATGTTTTCATGCGTTTCCTCATAAGATAAGAACTAGAATTGCAAGGATAGTTCGATTATACAGGAGGGAGAGATGGAGAGAGAGAGAGAGAGAGAGAGAGAGAGAGAGAGAGAGAGAGAGAGAGAGAGAGAGAGAGAGAGAGAGAGAGAGAGAGAGAGAGAGAGAGAGAGAGAGAGAGAGAGAGAGAGAGAGAGAGAGAGAGGGGGGGGGGGCACAGCACTGTACTAAAATATGCTCTAATTACCTCTCGGAATAACATCGTCCGCCTTCAAGGGCGTGGAGGCGATCCTGTATGGAGTCATGGTAGCGAAGCCCGTGTAAGGATTAGCGTCTTCGGAGAGACAATACATACTGCCCGTGGTCCTGCGTTGCCCTGCTTTCCTCTTAGCAGAGTCCATAAGCTTTTGTGTTAAGTCTAAAGGCCCTGAGTCTCCGTAAGCTGCCGCCTCCGAGTCCTCGATGTGTGATATCTCCCATCCATCTTCATCTAACGCGTCTGAATCCTCAGTTTCTGAAGTCTCTAAATCCTCGATTTCTGACGTCTCTGAAATCTCGGTTTCTGAAGTCTCTGAAATCTCGGTTTCTGACGTCTCTGAAATCTCGGTTTCTGACGTCTCTGAAATCTCGGTTTCTGACGTCTCTGAAATCTCGGTTTCTGACATCTCCGAATCCTCGCTGTCTGATGTCTCTGAATCCTTCAAGTCTGGGATATATGCCATCGCCAAGGTCGAAGCACCCGAAATTCTTGTCGCTAAAGATTTTGCATATCCTTTCACATCCACGTGACCTTTCAGAAACGCCACCGCCAACAGCAGGCCGAAGAAGCCAGCGAGTTGCCACTTCATCTTGCTCTCGATCTCTCAACTGCAAAAAAATGTTACAATAAAATCCAGCGTTCGCTTGAATTTGGATCTTTCGACCTTAAGTAATGAATATTTCACATTTACATTTAAAAATCAGTTAACCTTAGCTGCATAAAAACTACTCTTCCAAAAGGCGTGTACGGATTTGTCCTATTTTTCCATTCCCTTTACTTCCAGTATACTCCCTAAGCCTTTTGAAGAGGTTTACTTTCCTCCAGTAGCCGGACGTGCCTGAGGTTCTCTCGGCTTAGCAGTCTACACCTAAGCTCAGTAGCATTTTACGCATTCTACACCCGCGGCATTCTGAGTTTCTAGCCGCCCCCAGAGCGAGTGCCCGAGCGTAGGAACCATCGCCTACAACGAAGGTGTTCGCTTGGGGGGAGGGGGGGAGCTTCTTCGGATTCTGTGATTCTTGTGTTCTCAGCAACCTGAATTAGTTTATTACGAGACCATGGTGAAAGTCCTGATCCCGCAACCCGTGTTCATCCACTTCACGAAACGAAGCCCCAGAACTCAGTATTAATACAGAAGGTTTGAAATCAGCCTCTCTCTCTCTCTCTCTCTCCCTCTCCCTCTCTCTCTCTCTCTCTCTCTCTCTCTCCCTCTCTCTCTCCCTCTCTCTCCCTCTCTCTCTCCCTCTCCCTCTCCCTCTCTCTCTCTCTCTCTCCTCTCCCTCTCCCTCTCTCTCTCTCTCTCTCCTCCCTCTCCCTCTCTCTCTCTCTCTCTCCTCTCCCTCTCCCTCTCTCTCTCTCTCTCTCTCTCCCTCTCCCTCTCTCTCTCTCTCTCTCTCTCTCCCTCTCCCTCTCCCTCTCCCTCTCTCTCTCTCTCTCTCTCAATCTTTTTTTTTTTTTTCTTCTGCAGTCTGTCGAATCTCTAAAACCTACAAACTCAGAGTCATTCTTCCCGCCGGCCCGTCGCCGCCTGAGCCGCCAGCCTCACGACCCCCGACCGAACCTGCCCTGCCCTCACGGCGCCCGACCGAACCTGCCCTGCCCTCACGGCGCACCGACGGCCCGGCCCTCGCGTGCGGGGGGCGGGGGAACCGGCCTTGCCTGCGGCGGCTCGCGAGGGTTGCGCGGGGCCGCTTCCAGCACGTATCTGTCCGGAATTCTTGCCTTGCAGGTCCTCATTTTCAACCATTTTTTTTTCAAGTAATAATCGGACTAAAACTAGAGATTTTTCTTCATTTGTCTTTATGTAAGATTTATACCGTTGAATACCACGTGTCAGCCTCACGCTGTTCGGTATATAATTCGCTTCATTTCAAAAACTAGGCATTTAATCATCCCAGATGGATAAATTTTAAAAAGCACAGCTATTCACCAGAGCAAAACAACCAAATAAAACGTTGCTTTAGACACAACGCAGATCGTTATGTTTAAAAGGCGCACATTTCTAACGGTCGCGTGAAGTCCATTTTTCCGCCATAAAACGCCATTTGACTGTAAATTTCTTCTGCTCTTGCAATAGAACAAAATTTTCCCCGTACTGGAAGTGACTCGGAAGCTGAAATAACTTTCTCCCAAAGACTCTTAGACTTGTACCCTAATCAAGCGTCCTTGACCCACGCGCATTTCCTTCCTTTTAATGCCTCTCAAGATAATTGCGCAACATTCCAAAGGCAAGTACATCACGGCGGCAATGCGCACCTTCTTTCCGGACAACGGTCGGGGGGAATTAAGTGCCTTACCTCGGCTCGAAAGGGGTTTTCGGAGGAGGAAATCTGGGGACGCAGCGTCTCGGCGGCCGATGCGAAGCGACTGAAGTTTCCCTCCAAAATGGGTCACGTGATTATTCATTTTTTTTATCTAATGATCTATTTATTTATTCAATAAGGCATTTCACATAGGATGAAAAAAAATAATTATTAGATGAGTAAGAAGGAGAGTAAATGGGGATATATTTGAAGGAATGTTTTGCTATAGAGAGAGTGATGATTATTAAATAAAATGTATGCAAGAGGAGTCAGCTCTTCTGCCAAATGGGTCACGTGATCCACATTTTTTGGCCAAGATTTTAAGATTTTCCATAATACTATATTCCAACACATTATTCTGATAAAGTTAAAATATGCTAAAGTCAAAGTAATTTGAAATTATCATCCGAAATAAAAAGATTCGGAGGATTAATTACTTAAAAAAACAACTTTAATTTTAAAAGTCACGTCCAAATTATTTTGTTTGAACTTTATAATGTGACATTAACCTTTGAAATACGGTTATTTTGATAATCCTGATTTTACTAGCATTATCACTGTTTTATTGTTGGTATAGTTTTAACCTGATTTTTGTCAATATATCTAATAATCTAATAATTACAGAATGCGTAATACGACAAAAACATTGAAATATAACGTTTTTTTTCCCCTTTCTTACTTTTGAAACCGGTTTTTATCATTCCTTTACAAATGTTTGTCCAATATACCGTCTTCTCCTTGTGCCAATATAGTCTCCTGAAAAAAAAACATGGGCTAATTTCGCTTGTATTACCTTTTTATTTAATAATTTATTGTGGGTGTTGTTATTATAGACATTCTCTTATTTTTATTATTATTCTATTTATTCTCTTATTATTATTATCATTATTATTATTATTATTATTATTATTATTATTATTATTATTATTATATATTATACTTTATTCGCCTGTTTCCTATTAGATGCTGTTTTCCAGTACTTTCTTTTCAAAGATCAATTTAAAATTTACAATGTCAGATCTGCAGCTATTGGATATTATATGAAAATAATGGAATCTTACAAAGTGAATGTATCGATTTACAATGGCGAAAATGATTTTTTTGTCTGTCTTATGATAATTGCTTTAATCATGAATTATGACAACATAACGACATCGGAGAAATATTGTCACACACTCACATTAACACAGCGAGAGGCAGGCAGGCAGGAAAGGGGGGAGATGGAGGAGAGAACAAGAGAGAGAGAGAGGGGGGGGGGGGGAGCGGCAAGAATCGTCGGAATGAAAACAAGAAAAGTGTAAAAGAAAAAATGGAGACTGAATTTTTTAAAGTGTTTCTCTTTGTCTCTATCTATCTATCTATCTCGCTAGCTCGCACGCTCTCTCTCTCTCTCTCTCTCACTCATTCTCTCTCTCTCTCTCTCTCTCTCTCTCTCTCTCTCTCTCTCTCTCTCTCCTTCTCTCTTCTCTCTCTCTCACTTCTCTCTCTCTCTCTCTTTCTCTCTCTCTCTCTCTCGTCTCTCTCTCTTCTCTCGTCTCTCTCTCTTCTCTCTCTCTCTCTCTCTCCTTTCTCTCCTCTCTCTCCTCTCTCTCCCTCCCCCCCCTCTCCTCTCTCTCTCTCTCTCTCTCTCTCTCTCTCTCTCTCTCTCTCCTCTCTCTCTCTTCTTTTTCTCTCTCCTCTCTCTCTCCTCTCTCTCTCTCTCTCCTCTCTCTCTCTCTTCTTTCTCTCTCTCTCACTCTCATCTCTCTCTTCTCTCTCTCTCCCCCTCTCTCTCTCTTTCCCCATCTCTCTCTCTCTCTCTCTCTCTCTCTCTCTCTCTCTCTTCTCTCTCTCTCTCTCTCTCCTCTCTCTCTCTCTCTCTCTCCGTCTACTTATCTCTGTCTATGTCTCCATCTATCAATCTCTATCTATGTATGTATGTATCGGCCTATCTATCTCTTTTTTACCATTTCTCAATATGTACCTCTTCTTTTTTCTTAAAGTATCTAGTCTCTGTTTGTCCCTTCTCTTTTTATTTATCTCAGTCAACTTATGTGCTTGTCTCTGCCTCATAATAAAAAGTATATAACTTCATCGATTTAGTGAAAATGGTGATAGATTTATGGCGGGTCTTGTCTTTGATAACGTTTCTGTGATATTTTTTTCATGACGTTCGCTGTTACCCGGACTATGATATCTCTTTGAAATATAAATACGTCATGCCATGGCGTATTTATTTTTCATTTATTTTTGTTGTTGTTATTGTTGTTTCAGTAATTCCAAAATGCGTAATATGATTATCTCTGCGTTTTCATTGGTGTTGCTTGTGGTTTTAGTGTCATTAGAGTCCTCAGATATCACTAAACTATGGTCTCTGCCGTCACTGAAATACTTGTAACATTTCCACTAAACTAAACGCCTCTCTTGGGTTAAGTTTTTTTTTTCAAAGTGAATGTTACATACTATTGACATTCGGAATTAATTTGCGTTCCCTTGCAAAACT
>NC_051391.1:38684999-38687499 GCF_015228065.2 Penaeus monodon
CTAGGAATCCATAAACATTGCTGAATGAACCAAAATCCTTACTAACTAGTTGTCTATCCTCTACCCTCACCCAATCACTTGTGGACTTATTCTGGACTTGTCTTCATTTCTCACATTATTCTTTGCATGCAGAGATTATTTCAGGTATCATTGAGTCTACCCCCCCCTGTGTGTGTGTGTGTGTGTGTGTGTGTGTGTGTGTGTGTGTGTGTGTGTATGTATTTATGTGTGTGTGTGTGTGTGTGTATGTATATTTATGTGTGTGTGTGTGTTTGTCTTTTTATATGAATATGTGAGTGTGTATATATAATATATATATATATACATATACATACATATATATACATACATATATATACATATATATAACATATATATACATATATATACATATATATATACATATATATATATAATATATATATACTATATATAATATATATATATATATATATATATATATATATAATAACACACACACACACACAAACACACACACACAATTATATAGTTATATATATACACACACACACACACACATATATATATATGTATGTATGTATGTATGTATGTATGTATGTATATAACTATATAATTGTGTGTGTGTTGTGTGTGTGTGTGTGTGTGTGTGTGTGTTTGTGTGTGTGTGTGTGTGTGGTGTGTGTTGTGTGTGTGTGTGTGTGTATATATATATATATAATATATATATATAATTTTATATATATATTATATATATATATATGTATGTATGTATATAACTATATAATTGTGTGTGTGTTTGTGTGTGTGTGTGTGTGTGTGTGTGTATATATATGATTATATGTATATATATAATATATATATATTATATATAATATAATATATATGTATAATATATATGAATATATAATATATATACATATATACATATACATAAATCATATATATACATTTTATACATATATATATATATATATATATATATATATATATATATATATGTATGTATACATATATAGATACACATATGCAAAATACATACATACATATACATATGCACACACACACACACACACACACACACACACACATACACACACACACACACACACACACACACATACACACACACACACAAACACAAACACACTCACACACATACACACACAGATTTGACATGGTGAAATTACTTTACTACTTTACCTTTCATTGTTTCAGTTAAAAGGAGTAATAGATGACTGTTCCTGTTCTGTGGAGACTTTAGACAGCTTCAACAACCTGAAGCTGTATCCACGCCTGAATAGCCTCCTGCAGTATGACTACTTCAGGTACTGGAAGGTAAGCAACTGGCCAATGTACCATTTATGGAATTGTAATAACACAAAGGAGTTATATGAAGATTTTGTCAAAGTTTTCCCAAAATCAAGAGTCTGAGCAAATATCTTTTTGGATAGAACTTGATATACAGCTCTTTAGATTTTAGTGTGTAGTGGAATTTGCTTAAAAGAATCTTATTGGATTTCACATATACACTGAAAGTACATTAACCATAAATATGTGCTCTCTGTTATGGAAAGTATTTATATTTATAATGTATAGTTTAGTAATAAGTTTCATTAGATAATCCTTTAATCACATTCTGTTCTGATATTTTATGGTGGCGATATGCATTTATACAGGAATGATGTGCATAGATATAAGTTTTATTATGTGAAATAACTTATTTTTGGGAATGACACTTTAGTTTCTCATTTGGGGAAAACTTTTAATAGAAAAATCAATTAATGGGAAGTTCCTGATGTTTAGAAGAAATATATGCTATAATGAAGCACGAATCTGACTTCTTATCAACCATGTGAATTAATGTTCTATAAAACACCTGTAAGCATACTTCATATATGATAAGTACTCAAGTCTTATGCATGACAGATTACTATTTCATTACCCTTTGAACCAGCTATTATATTTGATGCAACCACAGACAAGAACATAAGCAAATAACTTATTGAAGAAAGACTTGTGATATTAGGTATATACTGAGATATATTATGAAAAGAAATTAATACTGACATGTTTCTTATGTCATGCATTTATTTGATGCCACCTGTTTCTCAGGAATCTACAAAATCTTTATAGTCTAGATCTAGACCAGTAGTTTTCACTGTTCATGGGTTGCATTCCTACCTTTGTAGTGCATGGCTGTCCATAGTTATCATAATCTAGTTAATAGTTTCATCAATAGACATTTTGCATTAGCCTTAACTGAAACAGTGTCAGATAAAAGCTGTTTGTGAAGTGCAGATAAATAAAGAAAAATATGTACCAGCCATTGGACAGAAAATTAGTCTCATGCTGGGTAGACTTACTAAATGTGAAACATCCTCTACCAATTCCTCCCCCAAATGAAACTCCTCCATGATTCCTTTCTTAACAAGAATCCTTCTCCTTAAATATCTTATTCCTGTTCTGAGAGCCTAGTGCAGCATATTTGGAAATCGGTAATGTGGAGCCTAATGTGGTG
>NC_051391.1:38689999-38692499 GCF_015228065.2 Penaeus monodon
GCAGGTGAGTGAGTAATTGAGTGAGTGGGCAGATAAGTAGATGAGTAATTGGGTTGGGTAGGTGGATGTTTGAGTGAGTGGGCAGATGGGTGGGTGAGTGAGCAGGAAAGTGAGTGAGTGAGTGAGTGGGCAAGAGGAAGAGAGAGAGAGAGAGAGAGAGAGAGAGAGAGAGAGAGAGAGAGAGAGAGAGAGGAGAGAGAGAGAGGAGGGAGGGGAGGAGAGAGAGAGAAATTCTTTTAAATATTGCACTATAAAAATGCTAGATGAAATAAAAAATATGTAACGCTTGAAGGGTTTGCTTTAAAAGTTTCATGAATCATTCCATCTTGATAAATGTGAAATACTTTTGCACGTGATTTCATAAATTACTTAGAGCACATGGAAATAATTTGCACTATTAAAAGTCTTATATCCTAATTTGTTGAAATGATAGGTTCTTTTCTGTGGTTTATCATATGCATTAACAGTTTATGAATGTCAGTAGTCAGAAATTCATTCAACATCATGTATTTTCATGAAAGAAGGTGATTGGTTTGAGCTGTATATTGTACATAATGTGACCGTAAGTGGACAGCCAAAAAGAGATTCCTTTCATATGATAAAGCTGTGTGCCTCTCAGTACAGTATGACTCTTACTTTAAACCAGATTTTCAGTATTTGAAATTATGTTCTTTCTCTGTTTTTATCCCTTACTTTCTGTCTCTTTTTATTCCTGCCTTACAGCCTTCATGTTTCCACAAATGTTTTTGATTTTATGATAATGTTATAGATTTTTTTTTTATAGATATCAAAAACTATCAGGAGCAGATACTATTGTAAAAATAATCCAAAAATAAGAATAACGAGTGCATCTTACTGTGGCAGGTCCCAGAGGGTATAAAGGGAGCTTCCATAGACAAAATTGAGAAGGAAAAGAAGGAAAAGTCCCACATGGTGACTGGACATTGTGATGGAGAGAATGACCTTGGATACTTGAATACTACTCTCAGGTGAGATATGTTGCCCAGGTTAATTCTTCTTCATTATATGAGTACTTCCGCTTTGTATTTTTTTTTTTTTTTCTTTTGTTCTTACTCTGTTATTATCATCATTATTATCACTATTTGTTTTTATTATGAGTCATACTATCAGTGTTATTATTATTATTATTATTATTATTATTATTATTATTATTATTAATTAACATTATTATTACTATTGTTATTGTTGTTATCATAGTTTCATGTCTTAGCATATTCGTCATTTATGGAGAGGATCTTTATAGTTAAGAGTCGTGTGATATTTTCATATTCTTATGAATTTCTGATACTAATTAGAACCTCCACTAATTTCAGCAAGGAATCCAAAGTTGGTTTTAAGCGCTGGGCAGCCCATGATGATGCACAGCTGAACTTTTGCAAAATTGATGACGACAGTTCTGAGGATAGTGAATATGTTGATCTATTGCTGAATCCTGAGCGGTACACAGGTTATGCAGGACCTTCAGCACATAGAATATGGAGAACAATATACCAAGAAAATTGCTTTAAGTAAGAGTTTATTACCCCCATAATTATTTTGTGATTGATGCTGTCTTAGCCAAGTAGTTACATATTTTCTTTCACCCAGACACTCACTCATATTTTATCTCTGTATTGAATAGATTCTTCCATTTTTTTATTTCTTGATGTTAATGTTTTTTGGCTTAGTTTTTTACATATTAAAGCTAATTGTACCTCCACAGGCCATCTAGGGCAATTGGCCGTTACACAGACTTCAGTAGTATTGGAGGTAAGCTGTTGCAATGGTTTGAATTTTGCTTTAGAGGTTGATAAAGAAAAGGTTTTGATATAATATAGATATTGTAAATGGTGACTGTTTGTTAATGATAATAATTACAGTTTGTCCCTCTACTGTTGTAAAAGTAATCAGCTAAAGTTGATTTTTCCAAGATTGTTAATTTGTGGTTAACCCATTGGTGATCTGGAATCACACTGTCTACTGTCTTTTCTTTTGTGAACTTTGTTTGCACATAGATGGCTCCACTAGTGCTCAGCTACCAACAAGGCAATTAGTAAACATACAGTGTCTTGCGCTGGTTTACCCTTTCCTTGAGTCTTTGGGAATAAGATTTTTTTTCTAATTTTATTAATACTGATGTTATTATTTATTATTTTTGACATTACAATAATTATGATATTGACAGTACTAATAGCTATAAAAAAAAAAAATAATAATATTTTCCAAAAATTAAGGGAAAGGGTTAACAGGTGAAATACAGAATATTAGTAATTGACTCCTTGGTGGTTATGCACCTATGGAGCCATCTAGGTGTAAAGATAATCAATAAACGAAAAGAAAAAATGGAAGTAGCATGTATTCTTGCCATCCCATCACCATTGGGTTAAAACCATAATATGAATGCATCAGTGTTTGTTAAAAATAATGATCATACTAATATGATGTGCAACAATCTTATCTTTTTTTTTTTTTTTCTTTGTTTATTCACCAAGAGTGTTTT